>NW_022147050.1:871747-1093985 GCF_002938485.1 Sitophilus oryzae | reverse complement strand
AATTGGTGAATGCACACTGCATTCGCCAACTAATAGAATCATATCAATTCTTTTTTTTTTGTTTTAACTGACACAAAATGATAACTAGTTGTTAAAGATGGACTAATTAGACAGCTATGTTGAAGTAACGTCAGACATATCACAGCCACCTAGATTTTATCAAATAATAAAGATCTACTCAGATCAAATCATGTAAATGAAAATATCTAGGAAAATCTTTGTTTGAGGGCTAGGCAACCTTAATAGTATTTTGAAGAGACATGAATTCTCCATTAAATATCGGAATAATATACAGGGTGTTCCATTTCAAATAAAAGAGTAACATGCTTTTAAAGATGACCAGTGTTCAATATTAATTTTGTCTCGCCCTGTAGGTATAACTTTTTGGATCAAGTTTTAATTTGATTTAAAGTACAAGAGTTAATTTAACTATATATTAGGCTACACCGGGTAAATTCCAATTTAGGTAGTTTTTATTGTAATTTAAAAATTGTTTTATTTCTAGAAAATGTTAAATATCTCAAAAACTTCACATCTTAGTCATATACTTCTCTTATTAAGCTCACCTTTATTTTTCTCCTAGAATCCAAATATCAATTAATATATAGGGTGTTTCATTACAAAAAAACACAACTTTGATATGTAACTTTTTTGGGGGACACCCTGTAGAATTCTCTATATTTTTAAAAAGTGCTCTGAATTAACCTACATATGCTCACAAAATTTCTTTCCAATACAAACTGTCGTTCTTCTTGGAGCCTCCGCGGCGTATGAGAGGCGCCACCCTCTATATTAAACTTAACTGTTATTAAGCTCCTTCAAACGGCCTTGCACGGAACAGGACTAAAGTAGAGTTAAACTACATAAAAACTCTTTCATTTAAACGAAAAATTAAATGCTTAACATATAATCATCTTCTTTAAAAAACACAACGAACATTCCTTGAACACAATTGTATAACTAAGAAAATATTAATAGAAATTATTTAAAAATTATACTAATGAGTATTATATTGATAACAAATAAGTTAAATATACAATACAAATAAGTTATATAGAGAGTTTATAATCATCTGCTGATGATGCTAACATGGTTAGCGAAACGCGCGTCCAGTGTAAAAGTAAAAGTGTTTTGGTGTATTGTGGTGATTTAGTGTTTTATTTTACAAATAAGTTGCCAATGCCTTTTAGAGAGAAATTACAATCGACGACCGAAGTCTACGAAGTAAGGGACCGCACTAACAAAATAGCGACATGACAATAAGTATGACTTTTTTAAAATTGGCCTTCAAAGGAGCATGGCCTTCTATGGTCCACCCACCTTATCTAGTCTATTTAAATACTCTATCCACTCTAGTTTAGAACAATATAAAGTTAAAATAAAAATCAAGAAAGTAATTACCATTAGTTTATTTTTGTTAATAAAAATCATACTAATATTAGAAGCCCTAAAGTAGTAAAACTAAACCATACTAAATAACTATAAGTTCTTTCTGTTTTAATAGTTCCCTGGTTTATAAATTACAAATAATTGAATTGACAATTTTAAAATACAATTCTAAAATAAATTTATAAAACAATCGTGCGTCCTTTTTTAATCCTTTAAACACTCTTTCGGGACTAATTTAATTATTTTTTATGCCTAAAGTCTCGACAGTAATTGATGTTTAAACGGGAGTAATTTAAAACGGTTGAATTGTACCTTGAATAATTAAGAAAACTTCTGTATAATTTATGGTTTAATTTGAAAAAGTCGACATTACGTAATCAAAATAAAAGCAGGAACAGGAAAAACAATTGAATACGTCAATCAATCCTAATTTATGTCGTATACTAACACACCAAATCTTGTTTTTTTCTAAAAGGTAAAAGTTATAGGGGTGAGCCACTTTTGAGACGCACCCGGTATAGATATTAGCCACAAATCTATCATAGAGTATAGTATTGAAATAGCTTTGAATCCTCTTATAAATACAGGGTCTGGCAATAGTACGTCGGGCATCTGTAGCTCCCTAGAATAAAAACTTAGGGAATTTTGTTCAAGTGCAAAGTGCAGTCCTAAAGAAAATATTCTAACTTCTACAGGGTGGCTCTCAAAAAAAGTGGGCTGGGGATGATTTTTTTTAAATGTAACACCCTGTATATTATTACATTTTTGGCTTCCTTCAGGTCACTTTTTTACATAATCCCAAGATATGATTAAATATATTTCGATAGTTTCAGAGATATTAATAAATAGCAAAAATAAAACACTAAATCACCACAATACACCAAAACACTTTTACTTTTTACTGGACGGATTTTCGTTAACCATGTTAGCATCATCAGCAGATGATTATAAACTAAAGTACAATCTAGCAAGTTGAGCGTTTATACTCGCTCAGTGGTCACCGAGTGGGCGTGGCAAAATCTCTAGCCAACCGAGTCAGAGCCCACTGGGCGTAACAGAGTTCCGCCACTAGAGTAGTAGGAACAAAGAACTTGAAGGAATTGGACCGTTGCCTCTGTTCATACTATCTTTACATTTTATTAATTCTGATGCTTTCTATATGCATCTAATTGCCTGTAATTTGAGACTTGTTTAATTAATTTTAAATTATTAAGGAATTAATTCCACTGGAAAGCGTCGGGTATTTATGAAATTTCTTTGTAAAGATTGTAATCAGAAATATGTTGGGCAAACTAGAAGATCAATATTAACTAGATCTAAAGAACATTTAGCTCAGATAAGATATGGTAGACCGGATAAATCTTGCGTTGCCGAAACATATTGTTGATAAAGAACATTGTATAGACCTTAATAATTTAAAATTAATTAAAACAAGTCTCAAATTACAGGCAATTAGTTGCATATGAAAGCATCAGAATTAATAAATGTAAAGAGATAGTACGAACAGAGACAACGGTCCAATTCCTTCAAGTTCTTTGTTCCTACTACTCTAGTGGCGGAAATCTGGGAACTGTTACGCTCAGTGGGCTCTGACTCGGTTGGCTAGATTTTGCCACGCCCACTCAGGTGCCCAGCGAGTATATAAACGCTCAACTTGTAGATTGTACTTTAGTTTATAATCATCTGCTGATGACGCTAACAGCAGCATCTTTTACTTTTTTTTAATGGACGCGTTTCGCTAACTATGTTAAACGCGTCCAGTGTAAAAGTAAAAGTGTTTTGGTGTATTGTGGTGATTTAGTGTTTTTATTTTGCTGTGTAACACCAAAGGTTCCAACCCCTCAACTGTAATATTAATAAATAAATAAAATATATATTTTTCAGCCTTTCTTAAAAATTATGAAAAATACAAGAACTTCGTCTTGAAATCAAAACTATATTAGGTATTTGCTTTAGATGGTATATACTTACTTTCGCTATAAATATGATAATCGTAAATCATACTGGAATGTTCAAAATTCTATGTCAAACTTTCTAAAAAATAAAATAATTTTTCTTCTTTTTTTTAAATGGAACATCCAATATATTATTTTTTCAATAGATGGAAAATTAAAAAATGAACATTTTTTTTATTTAGAGTATTTCAACATTTTTAATGGTTTCTCAAATATTTCATATGGCATTTTCCATAGTAAGTTATCAAAGCCGCCCAATAATTTTTTCTCTCGTATTTTACCGTTGAAGGAGCCGCGCCGAAATAATACTGCGCGTGTATCTGCAAAAACCATTAGAAATATTGAAATACTTTAAACGCAAAAAATTTTCCAGTAAGTTATCAAAGCCGCCCAATAATTTTTTCTCTCGTGGCTTACCGTTGAAGCCACATGAAATACTACCGCGGTATCTGCAAACCATTAGAAATATTAAATACTTTAAACGCAAAAAAAATTTTCATTTTCTTAATTCTCCATCTATTGAAAAATATTATACAGGGTACCATGTAAAAAACGAAGAAAATTATTTTATATTTTAGAAAGTTTGGCATAGAATTTTGAACATCCTGTATGATTTACGATTACCAAATTTATAGCAAAGTAAGTACAGACCATCCAAAGTAATTATCTAATATAGTTTTGATTTCAGGACAGTTCTTCTATTTTTCATATTTTTTTTAAAAAGGCTGAAAGATATATATATTTTATTTATTTATTAATATCTCTGAAACTATTGAAATATATTTAATCATATCTTAGGATTATGTAAAGTGATCTGAAAGGAAGCTAAAAATGCAATAATATACAGGGTGCTTTGGAATTTAATTGAAAACATTAAAAACCATTTAAAAAATCATTCCCATCCACTCACACTTTTTTGAGCCACCCTATAGACGATAGAATATTTTTCTGAAATACATCCTCGTACATACTTTTAGACTTGCACTTAAACAAAATTCGCAAGTTTTTTTTTTTATTTTAGAAGCTATGATGCCCGACGCACTAACGCTGGACCCTGTATATTTTCAGAACAAAAATAAATAAAAAATGTTTGTTGTAATAGTAATTTATTTAATTCGTACAGATTTGCAAGTATTGTGATAGCATATGATTAAAGATATACATGTATTTCGGCATTATCATGATATGGTCGTACGATTTTTAATTAAAAAAACCTTTTCGTTAAATTGCATTTATCAGGAATTATAACAAAAAACTTTTCCCCAGTTTTTTCTTAAAATAATTATTACGTACCCTCGACCACCTGCAGAAAGGTATTTTGCTGTCGTAGGTTTACGAAAAGCGCCGCGATCGTTCGGTTCAGAATCGACACCGGCGACAAAAATCCGACGACCTGCGAATCGAGAAAGTGGTCCAGCACTGGCTGGGATGTGGAAAAGAGTCGCGAAGCTTGCAGAAGATGTTCATCAAAGGGCGCAAACGCAAACTCCACGCTTTGCAAACTTTATCTGCTACCTGTTTTCGGAATTTCGCTGTTGTCTTCGGAGCCACTCGACGAAAGTTTTTCGTACATAATTTGTGCTAACATGATTGACATATCCTTTTTGTTTGTAGTGTTTCATCTGTATAAGGTTTTAATTGACCATTTTGGGTATTCGGGGGCACAGCAGTTAAATTGGAGCAAAATTGCGCTTTTGCATGTTCGCCAAGATGCCACCAAAAGTTTTGACAATTTCAAGGATTGCAGAGTTTTTTTTGGAAAACGGATTTTTTGAAAATCAATTTTTTTTTTTCCTGTCGTTACTTTTTTAGAAAATCAAAAAATTGAATTGCACATTGTCATAGCTTTATTAGGATTATCTGATATATAGTATTTCAAATTAGCTGATAATTTGTGAGATACAGCAGCCAATGATTTTTAAATACGGAACTGCATTTTTGTATTTCGTTTTATTATAAGTTTTGAAAGAACTCGGTATCCTGAGTACAATGATATATGTAGTACTTGACGTCATTTGTAAAAGTGACATCAATTCATTTCAACATTTACAATAAAGAGTACAAAATGCATTCGGAAGTATAAGAAGAAGATATGTTCAAAGAGCTATAAATAAAATTGAACAAAAATAAATTTGTGCATTAGGGAGGGTGGTAACCCTTTCGAACATGTAGAACATTGGAAACTAGTCCGTAGAAGTTGATTTATTTATAATAATTACGATTAATATTATGCATATTATTAGATCGTACACTGAGATTTCAAATTCACAATGAAAAAAGTTAAAAATAATATCTTTAAATTGCTGACCTGGATATTATTTATTTGAATCTTTCAATTTGCTCGATTTACCTTATTCAATGTTAATTAGCGCTGATTAATATTGTTACGATGAATAATTAGATTGAATAATTAAAAAAACCAGTGTCGGACTTGAAATAATTTATTTTAAATAATAATTAAATAGTTTTGTTATTGTTAAGGTACCCAAAATAAAAAAAAATAAATAAATAAATAAATAAATGCCTTTATTGTCAAAATTTTTTTCATTTTGTAGAGAAAGGTAAACTAACAAACAAAGTAAAAAAACAAGGTACACAAACAAACAAACAAAAGATAATACAAAACATTATACAAATAATATTGTCAGTCTTATTGTTAAAATAAACATTTATAAATGTTTATAATGTCAAAGAACAAAAAATAAAAATAATATTCAAAAATATTTAGCTAGTTTATAGTAAAATATCAATGACCTCTAAATAAATTCATTTCGATGTCATTAGTAAATATAGCAATAGCAAACATTAGACCAGTGTTTACAAGATCAAATTTCATTTTCAAAATATAATTCATTTACGGCGTAGAAAGCCTTGTTTAGTAAATAAGAGTTCAATGCTTTGCGAAATGAAAAAAATGATGTTATGGATTTGATTTCAAATGGCAGGTGTTTGTGCATTTTTTTCGAGTTGTATAATATTGAACTTTTAACTAACTCTGAGCGTGAGGTAGGTAGATAAAGATCTTGCTCCGCGTTCCTGAGTGGATAAGTGTGAGATGGCCTTTCTTGAGAAGCTGATACATGTTTACGTATTAGGCAAACGGATTCAAATATAAATAAGGAAGGAAGAGTCAATATTTTTAATTTTTTAAAGAAGTCCTGGCAATGAGTTCTGCTGTTTAGTCCCAGTGAATATCGAACAGCTCTCTTCTGGAGCCTGAAAATGCGGTGAAATTGAGTCGCACAACACAAAAGTATCAAGTGTGGCATATCATTGTACTCAGGAGACCGAGGTCTTTCAATACTTCACATAAAAAATACAGGTCCTTATTTAAAAAAAAATGTTGACCTCTGTATCTCATAAATTATCAGCTAATTTTAAAATCTAAAAATACTATCAGATAGCACTAATAAAGTGATTATGAGAATGTGCAATTAGTTTTTTGATTTTCTAAAAAGTAACGACAGGAAAATATAATATTGATTTTCAAAAAAATCAGTTTTTTCCAAAAAACTCAGCAATCCTTGAAATTTTTTAAACTTTTTTGATGGCATCTTGGTGAACATCCCAAGGAGCAACTTTGCCCCAGTTTAACCATCTTCGTATCTGTTACGGTTACCGAAATACCAATGCTCGTACCTCGAATTTGTAGCACCCTTATAAAGTCGTTTATTCAAACATACGAAGACATTGTACATTTATAGCGCTTTTATCAATATATCAATACACTGAACCTGAAGTCTATAACATTTGAAAAACTTACTGAACTAAACAGGATAGCCTAAAACAACCCATACAATTAGATACATTGAAGCAAGGATTACACGTAACAACAATTTTCTCAAATTCAGGCGTGATTTTGCAGTAAATTTCTTAACAATGTACCACAAAAGAAAGCACACGCCTATATAACTCATAAAAGGCTGTAAATCAACTTTAATCGAGGCATTCATTGGAACGAAGATTGTGAAGAGAAACAGACTCGCCACCCATTAGCGAAAAATAAAAACCTTTTTTAGAGTTCGTGTTTTGTTTGCTCGTTGTTTTTAAGCCGCAGCATCACAGCAAAACCAATAAGTGTTCGTGCGCAAGAAGTTCGAAGTTAGGCTGGAAGTTGGAAAAACGAATTTACATCGAAATTTTTGGGTATTTTTAATTTCCATAAAATATCTTTGGAATTCAAAAACAATAGGAATCTTTTTAATTTAATCTATACCAAATATGGGAATACTCTGTTTTACGACTCAGCAAAGCCAAATTGTAATTAATAATAAAATTATACCTGTTAACTAGCTATATAAAGGCAGCCGTTTGGTAATCGAATTTAGTACAAATTAATACACAATTCATGAGCATAGTGCAATATGTCTAGACTAAGCGGCGCTACGTGTAATTGCTTAATATTGCCGCAATAATTAATATTCCCGCAGAAATTAATTGCAACTTATTTCCATTAATAATGCCGCATTAGCAAATGAGCCTCCATATTGAAATATAGCGAGATGTATGTAAACAATACCCCGCTGATTCAATTAGCAGAGAATGGTTAGTCAAACCCATAGACAAACAAATAAAAAGAGACTGACAAATCTCATGGTAAAGAGTGGGACCGCGTTCCCGTAGCGCAACTCAGAATAACAATTTTGAAACCAATTAGCAGGACCATGGCAGGACGTACGTCTTTATTGCTATCTTTCTTTATTATGTGTGCTTTATATGAAAAAGAAAGAGATAGGTATAAAACGTATCGTAAGACATTATCGCACATTCTGGCTGGGAGGAAATTTAAATTAGCCATTATTAGTAGTATTCGTAGTATTCTTTCAGAACGAAAGAATACTATTATAAGGGAAATTATAAAAAAAAGCAAAAATTGTACTGTTTTATAAACATATATATTTATACATAAAAATAAATAAACTTTTTATAATATAATAACAAAAAATAACAGTGTTTATTCCACCCACCTACCAATTTTAAATGCAGAAGAACTGACTGTTGCAGGAAACGATCGGCCAATTTTTTTAAAGGGCATTAAAAATCACATTTTCGAAAAAACTGCCTAATTGCAATAACAAAGTGAATATACAAGCAAAGAAGACTTTACGAGAATCATGATCCTGAACCATTTTCAAGTCCAGTTTTAATCCTAAAACAAAAGTAAAAATAGGTATATTAATAAAGTTTCTTAAGTTACTATAAACCAGCTATAAACTCCCTACCTTAAAAATGAAAAAATTAATTGTATTAATTTGTTATGTTAAGAGAGGTTCGAAATATTTTTGACACTACTACTTCAACTTTTTTCTTAATAATATGATAAATATAACTACTTACTTTTATTTTACCGGGTGTATTTAACATATCTATCAGAGAAAGGGGACACCAATACATATAAAAAATAGATAATACTGGCTCCTGTAGCAAATAAAATAACAAATAGTATAACCTAAAATTATAAGTAACAAAATATAATACCTATATGGAACAAAAAGAAATTTGTTCCCCTATCCATATTCACTTAAGTCAATAAAATGGAGAGTTTAGAAAAAAGGTAAAATCACGATAAGAAAAATTAACAAACACGACGAATTGTCATGATGTTGTCATCTTGGTTGTCATGATGACGAAAACGAAAGGCGATTGTTCTAATTTCTATTTAGAAATTACGTTTTATATGGCTGCTTCTTTCTCTCTTGTTATATTAGAATGAGATAGTGGGCCCAATAGACGCAATGCGCAGATCAACATAAATAGAACGAAATTTTGCGTTCTGAGTTGCGCTACGGGAACGTTGTCCCTCTCTTTGCCATTTAATTTGCCAGTCTCTTTTTATTTGTTTGTCTATGGTCAAACCTAATGAAAGTATAAAGTCAAAAAGACTGACATAAAGTGCAGTCACGTTTTGGTAGATTTAAGCTTCATTCAGGGGCCGGAAAGTGAAATAGCAAAAGCGGTTCCACCGTTTCCACGGCAATTTCAATTAAAATAGTTCCAGCCTCGGGCGCTAGGTGGTAGTCATTGCCTGGAAACTTATATGGTAAAATTTTGATAAAATAATTTAGTACTCACTAAAAACACGGTATGTCGCTAGTGGTGGGAAAAATAAATTTTAGAGGTTACTAGTTTATTTGGTTGCCTGTGATAGCCATATACAGGGTGTTTCCTAATTAATCTAAAAATAAAAAATCGTTTAGAAAACGGCTTAAAGGCGATACTTAATAAAGTATATTTATTATTTTTTCTCGGGGGCAACTTCGTTTGGAATGTAGACAAGCAAAAACTCAAAAGATCAATTTTTGTTGAAAAGGGATGGCCAGTCAAGAAAAAATATATTTTCTTTAAAAAGCAGTAGTGCACCATTTATTTTTAAGCAAAATATCGATTTTTTTTTTAATTTTTAACACTCCCTATGTAGATCGTGAAAGGGAAGTACTTTAAGACCCAAATGGTTATATAAAAAAATTGTTTATGGGAACACGCAGGGAATCAACACCGGCCAAATTTTTAGTGACTAATTAGAAAACACCCCTGTAAGATTTATCAACTCTGACAATGATTGTTGATAAATCAGGGAAAGTCACTTTTCTGTGAAAAAAGCCAAATTTCACAGAAAAAAATTGTTTATTGAGTTGGGCCTGGTGTCCTCGCAAATACAGGCAACATGTATGTTTTTACTATTCTATCTATCTAAATTTTGAAATATCATAGTCGCAAATAGTTTTATTATTTATTAACTTTAGCAAAAATGGGTATACTTATAGCAACCCCTTTATCAAATATTGTGATTTACTTTCTACCTTGCTAGTCAAAAATTTATATTTCAATAAACTGTAAAATATATATATATATTCTTATGTTTTTATTACTCTCTGTATAGTTTACTCTGATATACTAATATATCAGTGTAACTTTTAAAACTAAATCACTTAAAATCAAATATAAACATAAAAAAATATTTACAGCAGAAAGGCGAAGGCGCTGGGTTAAGCAGCAGTCTCTACTAAGAACACGGAGGGGCGCTTTGGCCCAAAATTTTACTATTAAGTTTCACCCATCTATCTTAATAGAAGATTATTTTCTTTTATCATTCATGGTGGTAGTGCAATTAATTTTAGGGTTAAGAATTGCTATAATACTAGTTGTTGCCAGATGGCGTTCAATCAGATTTTTTTGTAGTTTTATATAGTTTCCAACAGCCATATTGTCATACTATTGTCAAATTCAAAAAAATATTGTCGTTGTCATAGCGCCAATCATCAAAAATGATTATTAAAACGTTTTTCAAGCTATAATTTGTTATATGTGTTTTTATTAGACAATTCCTTTTGTTTGTGGCCCTAAAAATATAATGTAAGTCTTTTATTTTTGCCATCATTTAAGTACCTATTTATATTTACTCCATTTACAATGTGTGGGCGTATTACGTTGGTTTTGTTTTATTATAAAAAACGATGTTTAAATACCTATTTGACTTATAAATAAAAACTTTAAATAATAAATAACATTTACACATGTTTGGCTTTAATTTTATTTAACAATTGTATAAATTATACTGTTAAATCTTATTTTTTACACATCACAACGATACTTGTTATTAGTATTTTGTTGAATTTTAGTAAAAATAAGATTTAATAATCAAATTTAATTATTTTAGAGCAAAATTCAATAAATACGCTTCGATCCATTTAAAACCAGCCCTACTCAATAGATGGCGCCACTTCTCTAGGACCATTTTTCAGTATGGCAGAGTCCATTCTTTTTCTAGCTAGGTATATTCTTTGGCTTCATTCTTTAATTTCAATGTAAGTATTTAGAACGTCAAAATTAGTGGTAGGCATTTTCAATTAGTGGAAAAAGTTATCAAACTTTTAACTTTTCCACTAATTATACTTCAAAATTTGCGAGAAATGTCATTTTGGCCTTTGATTATCTTCCGTCAAGACAAATTGTGGTTAGAAATCAAAAGTTGATTGTTTTATAAACTAAATATTAGGCTTTCTCTATGGATACAGCTAACTAACGCAAACTATTGCTAAAGTAAACGCCATACGAATGTTTGGGAGTGATTCATCGCTTGATGAAGTTAGAATCGACACGCGCGCTATCATTTTTACATTAAAAACGTAAATATTTACCGCAGACGTAGGTTTTTAAAAGCCCGGTCTAACCATCCGCCTACGCTCCTCCTACTTATTCTAAAATGTTAGCGTGATTGACATAGACAATACTATATCGCGTTTCTTTGATTGATTCGTTTTTGTGCGTCACTCCATTGGTGTGCTTGCAGTGCGACAAATGGGGCATTACATTTTATATTTATAACCAAATATATGTTTTGACAAAAACAACAAATTACAACAGATTATACAGTTCACCACATAAGAGCACACGGAGTAGTAGCAGAAACGACATTTTACAAATTGTAAATTTTTGCTCATTGAAGACTGAGCCAATTTCAAAATATTTGAAAGATACAGAGTGTCCCAAATAAATAAAAATATATCAAAGTTGTATTTTTAAATGGAACACCCTGTATATTATTGAATTTTTAGTTTCTACGATTAAAATCAGTCGTAAATTTGATTAGTTTATTACACTTAAACATTGTCAGTTCTGAAATATTTTCAATTTTGTAAAATTGCAGTAGCATTTTAAGGCTTCCGAGGGTATCAAAATTTTTAATACTAAATATTTACTGAAGTTTATTGACCAGTTATTGTAAAGTTGCAACAATAAAATATACTACCTTAGTACAAATTAATCTAAAATTTATTTTAAATAATTACTGGCTTTAAACGGTAATAACTTGTTTAATTTAAATGGAATACCCTGTAGTATTTTATGGAGACAGATGCACAATTTAATTGTCATCAAATTGTATTATATCACTTTTTACGTATCCCTTCAAGTTTTCGTAGAAAAAATGCATTTTTCTTATAATTTAGACCTCATTTATCAATATACCCGTGGAATATTGACATTTTAGATTGTTTTTAAACAACAAATGTGGTTGGGGGTACAGGCTAGTAATATTATCGTTTTTAGTAAAACGATGATATTACTAGCCCATTTGTATGCAAAAAGAAAACTATTTAAATCTTTATAAAAGAGTCTACCATTAATTAAATATACCACCAGTATTTACGACCCAATACTAATTAATTACATACTTAATTGTGTTCGTTAATAAATTATTCTAAATAAATGTGGATTTGAATCAGCAATCAATATAATAATAAGTTATGAAACTGAACGTCTCTGTTGTTATAAATAAGCATTTGTCAAAAAATGAAATATCATTTTTAAGGTGTTTTTTTACCACACTGTCTAATACACATAAATAATTCAGTTTTTTAGTATTTGGAGCAATTATTATTAATCAACGCAAACAGTCAATTAATGTAGTTTGAATACTGGAATCATATTAATTGGTCCTCTTTAACAAATATTTAAACAGTTTTTTTATTTTTTAATTAAATAAACGAACTATATTGACAATATTAGTGTCTGTACTCTGTAAAATTTTGGTACATCTTTAAAAATAATCTAAAATGTCAATATTCCATGGGTATATTTGATAAATGAGTTCTAAATTACAAGAAAATTCATTTTCTACGGAAGATTGAAGAGATAGGTAACAAATGGTGTAATACAATTTGATAGACAATTAAATTGTGCATCTGATTCTCTTTTAAAATATACAGGATGTTCCATTTAAATTAAATAAGTTATTGCCGGTTTAAATCTAATAATTATTTAAAATAAATATTTAGACACTCTGTATAAGGTAGTAAAATTTTTAATATTGCAACACAATAACTGATCAATAAATAAACTTCAGTAAATATTTAGTATTAAAAAAACTTTGATACCCTCGGAGAAATGAAGCCTTAAAATTTATACTGCAATTTCACAAAATTGAAAATATTTCAAAACGGTAAGGTTTAAGTGTAATAAACCTTAATCAAATTTACCTTTATTTCCAATCGTAGAATCCAAAAAATAGAATAATATACAGGGGTGTTCCATTTAAAAAAATACAACTATAATATTTTTTACTTATTTGGGACACTCTGTATCTTGTAAAATTATTTTTAAATTGTAGCTCTAATAGTCCTTCAACGAACCCAAAACTTACAATTTGTAAAAATCTAATCGTTTAGCTACAATACTCCGTGTCGTATGTGGTGAACAACCCTGTAGATTAAAATAAAAAGTTTCTTATCGTTTTCAAATTCCAAAGATGTTTGGCCGAAATTAAAAATACCCAAAAACTTCGGTGTAAATTCGTTTTTCCAACTTCCAGCCTAACCTCGAACTTCTCCTCGCTCACGAACACTTATTGGTTTTCCTTTGAACGGTGCGGCTTAAAAACAACGAGCAAACAAAACACGAACTCTACAAAAGATTTTTATTTTCCGCTAATACCCAGGGCGGCGAGACTGTTTCTCTTCACAATGTTCTCCTAATGCCTCGATTAAAGTTGATTTACAGCCTTTTATGAGTTATATAGGCGTGTGCTTTCTTTTGTTGCACATTCTTAAGAAATTTACTGCAAAATCACGCCTGCCGTTAGATGTTTGTGAGGTGATTTGAGAAAATTGCTGTTACGTGTATTCATTGCTTCAGTGTATCTATTGTATGGGTTGTTTTAGGCTATCCTGTTTAGTTCAGTAAGTCTTTCAAATATGATAGACTTCAGTCTCGGTGCATTTATATATTGATCACAACTCATATACAGGGTGGTCCGAACTGTATTCCGGATTTTAAAATGCTTAGTTTCGGAGATACAGGGTGTAGAAATTTAATTTTTATTTCTATTTTTTTCCAAATAATTTCTGAAGTAACGTCAATATTTGGATGAAAATTGGTGTATGAGAGTTTTTTGACATGAGAAATTTGATTTTGATGTCAATATGACTCCCATTTGTAGGTGGCGTCACCTACATGTGTTTTAACTGTTTTGAAGAGTAATAACTTTCCGTCCGTACCTGTATAAAAGTACTGAGTGAAAAATTATACATTTACGTGCCTTTTTACGTAAAAAATGTCTCTTGGTAAAAATAGCTACGAGTAACCGTTCTCAAAATATTTAGAATGGAAATAGTCAATACATGTGATTATTGGCAAAAAATAAACAAGTTGAGTAGAGATAGTTATTTGACTGAAATACTAAATTCGGACAATTTTTATTTTTTTAAATTAATCCTAAATTTTTCTGCAAAAAAATGACGATAAAACAGTTTCTGTTGAACTTTTGGCACAAAAACATTTCAAATATATGATTTCAGTCTAATAACTATTTAATCAACATGTTTAATTTATGTCAATGATGACAGGTATTGATAATTTGGATACCAAATATCTCGAGAACCCTTTGAATAAGAAGACTAAGGAAGGAGCATATCAAAAATCTTAGGTACACCGCGATGGGCCTCAAATATGGCCGACTTAAATTCCGGTTTATCAATGTCGTTCTAATTTTATTTAAAAAATGTAAAACTATGATGTAGGGTAGACGTGGGGTAGACTCAATAATTTGTTGTTTGGACTTTACGTTATCAGAATAAATGTTGGTAGTTATTAAAATCTGTTATAAAAAATATATACTTAATAAAAATAGATCAAGTTATAATAAGTATATTATTTTTTCACAAACATCCGATACGCTACTGAAGCAGGTAAGTTCACTAAAAATACATTTATCTATCATTATTGACATCTAATCAGTGACAAGTAATAACATTAAAAGCTAGTCCTGCAAGAAAAATAAATAAACGGTAGTTAATTTAAGTGAATTTCACTATGGATCGGTTTACTACACGGTATGTATATTATATAGTCACTTACTAAAAAAGTTGTTTCATTATTTCACTCAATTTTTGAGAGATCTTTAGTTTTTTATTTATTTTTTAAGATGATTCCTTTAAATGGGTATGTACGTTTTCAAACTTCAAAAGGCGTTAAAAAAACATATCCTGGTGTCTGTTATGACGAACTTTATTTTATAATACTTCTTTCAGATGGAGTAAAAATTGATAAGCAATGCCGATTTGGTTAATACTTGGCTTGATCATAAGGACAAGAACTCAAAATTATTTGTATTTCAAAAAATGCTCCTTTTTTATTAGATATTGATGAACCTTCCAGTCAAAATGAGACACCACTTGTGCCTGAAAAAGCCCACTATGTTGGAGCGAAACGTCGCATAAAAAAGAGTTTCCATCTTTCAATTTATTATAAAAACCTGATACCCATAAGGAAAAAAAAATAATATATGGATATGGTCTATTAAAGAGGGAACTATTAACATCCGAACCCCTCATACTAAAAAAAGAACAGTAACAACGCGAAAAAGTAAACATATTAGAAAATAATGTACAGAAATATCTTATATGTGAGGATACTTCATCTACCTGTGATTTGATACTAAGTAAATTTGGAAGATTCTGTCAGCAGTGATTCTTCTGAATCAGAGTAGTTCCGATCTATGCATTTTGTTGTCCTTAAAGTAAATTTATAGTATCTAAGTTTTTTTTTTAATTAAATATAACATTAATGTTTCTTTTTCATTACTGAAAAACATTTTTATCTTAGGCTTATATTGTAGGAATCATGTTCTAAAGTTATTTCAATTCTTTATCACAGGATTTATTTAATACTTACAATCGTTTTCATACTATAAATTATTATTTCCTTAGATAGAACACAGCTCCAACATTTTTATTATTTATAAGATTTTTTTTCATAAACGTGGGACTAAGAACATCATCATTTAGTACAATGAGAGTACTCATCATTTGTGTCAAATAAACCTAGTTTGAATAAATTACCTACGATAAAAGAGAAGTTTTGCATTTTTGTCCTCTATAGCCATATGTCCGAAGCACTGTGCGTGGGGTAGACTCAATAATTTGTTGTTTTATTTTACGTTGTGAATGAATGTTGGTAGTTATTAAAATTGTTATAAAAATATATAATTCTAATAAAAATAGATAAGTTATAATATGTATTTATTAACAATGTATCCGATAGCGCTACTGAAGCAGGTAAATTAACGTATCTAAATTCTTTTGACATCTAATCTTTGACAAGTAATAAATAAAGCTAAAAATGCAAGAAAAATAAATAATTTAGTTGATTTAAAGTGAATTTCATAAATGATCGGTTTACTACACGTATGTATATATTATAGTCACTTACTAGCGAAAAGTTGTTCCATTATTTCACTCAATTTTTGCCGAGATCTACCGCACGCTACACAACCAACTATTTTGTAAATCTTTTTCGATAAATCGCGATAGTGTCACTGTTAATTTCAAGTTCTGCCACAATTTCCATCTAGATTTATCACCTTATACAACTATCAGTAGTAGAATAAATAATAAATAACATAAAATAAGCTCCATAAAGACCGACAAATCCACAAAATTTCAAATCAAATTCAAATGTGTCAAATGAATCGTCAAACAGAACTGTCAAGGATCCCCACCCTAGAGAGCTTTTATGGAGCCTTTTCCGCCCACCATGCATGAATACATGGATAGCATTATGCTCCTTCCTTAGTCTTCTTATTCAAAGAAATAATCAATACATGTCCTTATTGGCAAAAAATAAACAAGTTGAGTAGATAGTTGAAAAAGAAAAAGAAAAAACTGAAATAATAAATTCGGACAATTTTTATTTTTTTAAACTAATTCTAAATTTTTCTGCAAAAAAATGACGATAAAACAGTTTCTGTTGAACTTTTGGCACAAAATCATTTCAAATTTATGATTTCAGTCTAATAGCTATTTAATGAACATGTTTGGTTTGGTTTAATTTATGTCAATAATGACAGGTATTGATAATTTAGATTCCAAATATCTCGAGAACCAATACTCGTAGCGATTTTTCTCAAGAGACCTTTTTTACGTAAAAAATGTCGTATATGTATATTTCTTTACTCAGTAGTTTTTTACAGGTGCGGACGAAAAGTGATTACTCTTCAAACCAGTTAAAAATATGTAGGTGGCGCCCTCTACAAGTAGGAGTCATATTGATATCAAAATCAAATTTCTCATGTCAAAAAACTCCCAGACACCAATTTTCATCCAAATATTTACGTTACTTCATAAATTATTTGGAGAAAATCGAAATAAAAATGAAACTTCTACACCCTGTATCTCCGAATCTAAGCATTTTAGGACATATATTTATACGAACTTTTTTACTTATTTTTATCTGCAGAATATGCTGCTGAACTTTCCGGAATACAATGCGGACCACCCTGTATAATTTCTTTAATATGTTGAAGTACAGGGTTATTCACCTACACGGAGTATTATAGCCAAACGATTAGATTTTTAGAAATTGTAAGTGATGGGATCATTAAAGGGCTAGAAAAGCTACAATTTAAAATTATTTTCAAAAGGCACAGAGTGTCCCAAATAAATAAAAAATATAAAAGTTGTATTTTTTTTAAATGGAACACTCTGTATATTATTACATTTCTAGGTTCTACGATTAAAATAAAGGTAAATTTGATTAAGGTTTACCACACTTTAATCTTACCGTTTTTGAAATATTTACGATTTTGTGAAAATGCAGTAACAATTTTAATGCTTCATTTCTCTAGGCTTATTTAAGTTTTTAAACCCAAATATTGTACTGCAATTTTTCTATTTATTATATTTTGTGTTAAAATAATTTAATTAAGAAGACCGCAAAATTTAATTTTAATTATTACAGTGTTTATCTTGGTCCAGTTTTAGTAGTCTTTAACATTTTAATTTTTTAGTTAGAACATTTATCAAAAAGCAAATTTAGAGAATTTAGCCACGTATTATTCATTTTTAATTTTTGTATGAGACTTTAGAAAATTATCAAGAAAAAAAAACTCAAACTATTGAGAAAATAATAATCCAAGCAATGATGGTAAATGCAAATCGGTAAACAAAATGTGTTGTATTTCTTTTTTTCTTGCACAAATTTATATTGTTCGAATAACTTTAGTGAATATCATGTCACTGTGCTGTGATAAATTGTATTTTTTTGGATGTATATAAAATTTTCTCACATTTGCCAAAAATAAGCTTTAAACGTCGAGCAATTTAAGCAGAATCGTGGTTAATCAATTACTCAACTTTTTGGAACACCCTTATTTTTTGTAAGTTTTCGGCTGTACATCGAAATCTGTATTCCTTAACAGATAAATTTGATAGATCAGTCGGGATAAAGTTTTGTTTCGGTTTCAAATATTTTCTTGGATATGAGTTTTCGAAATACGGCTTGTTAGAAAAAGTTTTAGACGATTATTAGGTTCGAAGACATTCGAGGTATTCCTTTTACATATACTCATCAAAACAGCGAAAGACGGAGAAAAGTTAGGTTTCTTAGGGATAAAAGTGTAGTCATTTCTTTGTTGTTGGGTAAATATTTGCAAATTTATGAAAACTCGGTGAGGATGTAGATTATATCTGGATAGTATATTGATGATTGAAATGAGAAAAATATTTTTCTGAAAGAAGTCGGAATATATTGGTAAGTTTGTTTGTTGTAGTTTGTTGAGGATGAGTTTAGAAAGTCGGTTACTGGCTTTCGGTTATAGACTTGATGCAGTCTCCGCCGGTGCTGCCGCCATCGGAGAATATCGTAAACAACCGGCATATACAAATACACGTGTTTAAATAGCGAGTATAGAAAAAAAATTATATAATAATTCTCAAAATGTTAGTAAGTATAATTTGTAAAAACTCTAAAATAAAAATAAAAAAGTAAATATTTTGATATCTTCAGAAGGTCTAACTTGTATTATAATTTATTATTCAAGCTAATAACACTTTTTAGATAAGTTCAACTACGATAGCGAGCGTAGTTTTATGCACCGGTTTTGCTATACTCTGTTTTTTTTTCTCAGGTAAGATTTCGACAGACCATGACAGAAGAAAAGCAGATGACGTCCCATACCAATCTATTTATTTTACTAAAAAATGTTTCTAATAATTTTTAAGTTAACTATGGATGGGTTTAAATATAAATTCGTCATGCGTCGTCACTTGTTGTTTTTAACCATTTTTATTCGTTTATTACAAAAATGACAGATCTTATTTCAATTTTATTGGTTTGACGGAACGATGAACGACAAACGGACGCCGATGCGTATGAACTCGCCTTTAGATTTTTGACGTTTGTCAAAGTCGTGCCAAATTATAGGTTATAATTTTGTGGCAACTTTTTTCAAATGCCCTGCGTTTTGGAAGATGATGCATTTTGATTCGTGTTATTACGTGTGTTTTGTGTCTTTTGAAGTCAAGTGGAGGAAAAATCGAGTGAAAATTAACTGTAGAACCCAGAGCACAGTTTATGGTTAATACTCGCTGCTCAGGCAGAATGTCTTATACAGATACACCAATAAAGTTACTATCAATAAAGTTCATATACCATCTCGTCGTAGATAAGTGCATCTCGAATATGGTAGAAGGACCATACTAAACACGTACTAAAAACTGGAGTAGCTGTAAAATATCGACACACGATAGGTAAATAATCAAATCAAATCAAATCAAATCAAAATAGTTTATTTACTTTTTTTAAACATTAATATACACAATAAACAAAGAGAAAAAATTAAGTAAATGGGACTGTGTCGCGATTATAAAAAAAACCGATACACAAAAACAAAACAGTAAATGTTTTTTGTCGCACAACCCTGTAAATATTTAAAACAAATATACATGCATAAATGATACAAAGATTAATACAAAGAATTCAAAATAAAATACATAAAATATACTCAAATACAAAAAAGAGAATGCAATCAACGGGAATGACCAGGAGGAAGGCTAGGGCACCAGGGAAAAGTTAAATTAAGTTGAAATCATCAGGTTATTATTAAAATTAAAAACTAAAAGGCGACGAAAGCAGGCAGGCAGGTTAGTCACTCGTTTAAATTTCTAACGGTTTTGTTTTTGTTGTTCTAAATATATAGACTTGACACTATTTACAAATTTTTCATATGAAAGCTCTTGAACGCATTTAGGAATCTGATGCCACAATTGAATCGCTACAAAGCTGAAAGATCTCTGAAATGCCGCAGTTCTGTGCTGGGGGACTTTGAAATTATTTACATTTCTGGTAAAATAAGAATGTTCATGAGAATTGAAAAGTGAATTTAAATAGGGTGGTTTTCCGGTTTTTAAAACTTTATAAATAAATGATAACATATGACATTTACGTCTATTGCACATTGATAATATAGATGGATTTTAGTACTGCAGAAAAATAATGTTAAAAGGTACTGATTTAAAAAAATTAAGATTAAAGTTAATTAATCAACCTGTGAGGTATAAAATTTGGTAAGTGTTATTATTAATAAAATAGTTTGTCTTATTTATGTTGTTTTATTTATTCCTGCGGAATATTACAGATTTGTATTTGTACATAAGTTATATTGATAAATATAATCATAAATGCGGGAAGTTTCATAAAGCTTGAAAGTAAGAAATAGTTCTTTTTTATATTTTTGGTATGTGGTGTCTTGTTTTTGTTTGTTTTGTATTAACACATACCGTTTTTTATTAAATAAAATAACTCGATTACATTTTTTCAGTTTTATACAGTTTTTCTCACAATATTTTGAAGTTACTTGTCAGTCAAATTTTAAATACATATATTAATTTCCTGCTATGTGTTCCAGTTGTACTAACTTATTTCTTTGTAAAATAAAATAAACTACTTTGAAATTAAAATGTCAGACACATCTATCACTGTCAAGGATCTTCTCGTTGGACAGACTATAGTGGGGATATAACGAAATTTTTTAAAGGTACATAATTTTAGAAGATATTCTAAAAAAATTAAGCACTAGTTGATTAAAAAGAGTATACCACTAATATTGCAAATTATATTCTATCTCTATCTCTCAGTATCTTATGTCTATTTAATAGTGATGGGATAACTCGAGCGAAAATTCGAACGAAAATTCGCTCGAGTACTCGATTATTGAAATAACCGACATCGCTCCTCGACTATGAACGAGCGATGCAAGTGACGAATTACGAGCGACGAACGAAAGCGATACTAGAATGAAATAAATTGAAATCCGATTTTAATGTGACATACTCGATAAAAAACCGAGCGAATTTTCTACATACATTGCAGGTAACAAATTTATACGACGCCGTATATGTATTTATCCGTTGCGTATCTGAAAGAAAAAATTTTACGACCTACATCGACAATGCTTTGAAATAAACTGAATCAAGCGATCAAGCGAATCGCTCGTCGCTTGCTACTTGCCATTCATTACCGAAAGAATATGTACCTTGCGCACGCAACTTACTGCTTGGCGCTTGGCGTTAACGAGTACTTACAACAAGCGACGGACGAAAAACCGTATTTTTAAATACGAGCGATATTTCGCTCGAGCAACTCGGTTATTGCAATCGCTTGAAACTCGAGTACTCGATTATTGAATTTAATTGGTTTTTCCCATCACTACTATTTAATTTTTTTTATTATGTAATAGACACTTTGTTTACTCACTTGTTCCGTCAAACTACTTGAATCCATTTTTACTTTTGGTCAAATGGGTGAGAAGCTATAAAATTTTGTTTCGGGAGAGTTGAATATCCGGGAAAGTTGTTATTGGATGTTATTGCGCCCAACAACCACGTAATTACGCCCCGCTTTACGCGTTAGAATTTTTTCGGCAATTTTATTAACATTTGAAATTGTCACAACACAACGCGATACCGACTTCGTGTTTTTTTTTTTCACTTAATTTTTACTACCTGAAACAGCGTTACATTGTACAAACCTCGTACCTGAGTGTTTTATATACAGGGTGTTTCAAAACAAATGCGAAAAACTTTAGGGGGTGATGCCTTGTTCAAAATAAAGGGTAGTTTGCTTTATAAACGTTGGGTCAAAAGTCAACCATTAGGGAGATATCGCGGTACAAAGATAATTTAAAAATAATGTTTTTATTTTTTATCTTGAAAACGAAAAGAGATAGACTAATGTAATTTTATGGAAGCATTACTGTTATGAAAACACACTTTCAAGTATTTTTTTACTTTTTTAAAATGAGTGGAAGGGGTTGAAATAAACTACTCCTATCATTCTTGTTAACGAAATTTAAAGAAAAATCTTATCAAACACATGCAAATGCTTTAATTTGGATAGTTTAGTTTGTTTAGAAACTTTTTTACCTCTTGTGTTTTTTTGATAAACTCACCGATTGGAAATTAAAAAATAAAATGTAAAGCATTACATGTCAGGACAAAAAACATTTTTAGATTAAGAATCTAGTGATAATAACGATAATAATAATCATCTAGATAATAACGTATTGCAATAGAGTAATGTCAAATAAAATAATATTAGGAACATCCTAAAAAGTAACAGCGGCCGACTAGATTTTTTCCTAAAAAAAAATTACAGCAGCCCACTAGATTCCTTATCAGAAAATGTTTTTTGTCCTAACATGTAATTTTATTTTTCAATTTCAAATCGGTGAGTTTTATCAAAAAAATACAAGAGATAAAAAAGTTTCTAAATAAACTAAACTATCCAAATTATTTTTTTTGCATATATTTGATAAGATTTTTCTTTAAATTGCGTTAACAAGAATGATAGGGGTAGTTTATTTCAACCCCTTCCACTCATTTTAAAAAAGTGAAAAAATTACCAGAAAGTGTGTTTTCATAATAGTAATGCTTCCATAAAGTTTTATTAGTCTATCTCTTTTCGTTTTCAAGATAAAAAATAAAAACATTATTTTTCCGCCATCTTTGTACCCTTTATGAAGCAAACTATCCTTTATTTTGAAGAAGGAATCACCCCCTGAAGTTTTTCGCATTTGTTTTGAAACACCCTGTATATAGTTTCAATAACTGCACTAGGAAAAAACTAAAATACTTAAATATGATGACAAAGCCACTATTTCAATATTATCTTAATGCGATCAACATGAACTGTAACCGGGATGGCGTGAAATAAAGAGCCGAAAACTTCTGATTTCTGCCGTATCGAGCGCTGAGCTCGGAATCTTTAAATTCAACGGAAATGCACCAAGCCTATAGCATTAATTGGCTTTCAAAACTAAAGCGTTTAAAACATCGATTGCTTAGAACGACGTTTACGATATACTGTAAAGTCTCATCGGCTCAAGAATGCACGTAACTCCAATCGATTTTCTCAAACATTTACCAACGGACGTGATCTTACAGTGAATTAGTTAAGAATGTACAACAGAAGCTAGTCTCTATATAACTCATATAAAGAGTAGTAAATCAACTTTAATCAGAGCATTAAAAAGAAGATGGCAAAGAGAAAGATTCTCACCGTTTCAAGTATGAAAGAGAAAAATAAAAACCTTTTATAGCGTTTGTGTTTCCTGTGCTCGTTGTTATTAGGCTGCAGTACTAAGGAAATACCAATATTAGTGGCTTAGGAGGAGTTCCAGGTTAGGTAGAAAGTTAATTGAAGGAATTGGCGCCAGGGTTTTTTAATGTTTTATTTCTCGACGAAACAATTTCAGAATTCTAAAACAATATTTAATATTATATGTTACCGGCAAAGTTTGAAATCCCGCATTGTATAGGATTCCTAAGTAGTATACAGGGTGATTCACGGCCATGGCACGTTAGACGTGTATGGATAACCAGTGACAGGATTTGTTTTTTGCATAAAGGCACCTGCTCCATCTGTCTAAATTATTTTCAGCATTACAGTGTTGTAACATCTTTGTTATTTTAAATGGAACACCCCCTATTACATCTTTGAAAACCACCTTTATATTTCATAATTTTTATATTATACTTTATACTAACCTATTTTTAGTAGAGATTAAAGTTTTCGAGATAAAAAATAAAACATGTGTAAAATTGAGAAAAACATGATTTTGAATAAGCATTTGTTAAATCATAAATTCGGCATATTGAACGCTGAAAGTTGGTTTATAGGTTAAGGAAAGTCGGCATAACCAATCTATCTAAATCAACTGATTGGATATCAAACCCTCCCTGTTTGACTGAGAAAAAAATAATGATTTCCGTTTGTTATAAAATTACTTAAATATTTGTTATTTTAAATTCAACCCTATGAATATTATTTAAAAAATCAAAACCCAAATAAAATTGTTTTTCAACGATATATCATGTTCCCATACCTAAACCTTCTGGTTTCTTCAGTAAAGCCATTTAAAAGATAATAATTAGATTCTTAGAAATTCTGAGTAATTGGATCGTTGGAGGACTACTAAAACAATTTCAAATTATTTTCAAATGGTAGAGAGTGTCCCAAATGAATAAAAAATATCAAAATTGTATTTTTTTAACAGGAACACCCTTAATATTTTTCAAGCCCACCCTAATAAATTTCTAAAGTCTCATACAAAAACTAAAAATGAATAATACCTAAAAAACCAAATTCTCTAAGTTTGCTTTTTGATAAATGTCTGATAACTAAAAAATAAAAATATTAAGGCTGTTAAAAGCAGAACAAGAAAAAATACTGAACAATTAAAATTAAATTTTGCGGTATTCTCTAAATTACTAATCATTGATGTTATTTCCAGCTAATTACCAGCTTACTACACCTCTGTTCGGCAACTGCTGTAAATTTTCCAAACCATAATTTGCTTTAGATATCCAATCGATCAGGCAGAATTGTTAATAGGGCAATTGTTGAGATTATATTAATCAACAGTAGCCCCGTGTTAGGCCATTAGATTTGCGCCTATATTATTTAGGGTAAGCAATTTGTTTTTAATAAATAATAATTTGCCTTTAAAGTTTAATTACAAAAATTGTAATGTTAAATTTCATTTACATAGCTATGTCATTTTTTATATAAGTATCATCAACATCATCATCATCATCATTTTCGGCTTATTCAACCATTTCCAATTATGGTGTAGCCTCCCTGACATATTTAGATACCCTCTTTGTAGTTGGGCTAGTGATGGGCAAAACTGTTATTTTTAGATAACAGTTGAAACTGTTATAGTTATTTATAAAAAACAGCTTAAAATAACAGCTTAAAAATAACAGGTTTCTTTATTTTATTGCTAAATATCTGAAAGAATATGAGGCGGTCACCGCCAGGCGTATTAACGCAGTTGCAACAATGACGTGCTCGGGGTAGTATTTCCAGGGTGTCATAACATTTCTAAATATCGATTGTTATCTAAAATACCTCTCTAAAAACGGGGGTTGTTTACAAATAAGCGCTGTTTACAAATTGCGATATAAAAAAGCCAAAATGCCGCCACTCGTCTATATCTATAAATTCCGATCTACCTACGCCCTACCCCTCGATCCGCGTAGATTCTGAATTGCGTAGCAGTGTACAGGGTGCATCTCACTCGACGGGCGAGAAGCTCTTCGTTATGATTTTACCATTTGCGGTCAAAAAATAGCAATATAAGAAAATGTGTAGTATATTCTTCATAAGTAAACCAACTACACACTAGAGTTCGAATTAATTTTACACTTAAACTAGCATGTACAGTTTGACAAATATAGGAAGAGACTTGGGGATAGCACCGGTCGCGCACACGATAGAGAGAGAACGCATTCGGCGGAAGAGAGATGCAGTTACGCTACGAAAAATCTGATTGAAGCAAATTTGTGGGATGTCCACTGCGCATCGGGGGGCGTCTCTTATTTTATATTTCTCACGTCTCTAGCTATACTTGTTAAGTTGTACCCGCGACTTCGTTCGCATCGAATTATTAATTTGTAATGGTGATGATAAAGCAAAGCAAGAATTTCCATTAACATACAAACTGGATAAAATTTTCTCACATTTGCCAAAAATATGCTTTAAACGTCGAGCAGTTTAAGCAGAATCGTGGTTAATCAATTACTCAACTTTTTGGAACACCCTGTATTATTTTTTAAAAAATTTCAAAATATGTAAAAAAACAAAATAAATTATGCGTGTCCAATCGTTTTCCCGAAAGACTAACCGTTTTTTAAATAATAAATATTGTAATATTTGAGGGGCGTTTTCACCCTCTTGGAATTTGAGATTCGAGAAACCCCTCCTTATCGCACCTCTACACCCCACAGTCAATCCGTTTACCAAAAATCAGCTTTAAACGTCAAGCAGTTTAAGCAGAATAGTGATTACTCAGTGGTCATATTTTATGAAACACCCTGTATATATTTTGTAAAAATCTCAAAATATGTAAAACAACAAAATAAAATATACGTGTTTAAGAGTTTTTTCGAAAAACTCACCAGTTTTTAAATAAAAAATATTCTAATATTTGAGGGTGGTTTCACCCCCTTAGAATTTGAGTTTCGAAAAATCCCTTCTTATCGCACCTCTACACCCTAAAGTCAATCCGTTTTCCAAAAATCAGCTTTTTACGTCAAGGGCTTTAAGCAGGATCGTGATTAATCAATGACCAGATTTTTCAAAACACCCTGTATACATTTTTAAAAAATCTTAAAATATTATTCTGAAAATTTTTCAGAATAAATAAATACTTAAATATTGAAACTTAATAACAAAGTATTGAAACATACAGCGCCATAATATCTCGACCTCCGCCCGTTATGCTCGTAACAGGTTGAAAAACAATATGTATCTAAAACAACTGATGCGTTATTCTCCAACCTGTTTCAAACCTCCGATTATCTCGAACGCCGTTCTGTTATGCTCGTAACAGGTAAAAAAACAACATAGCTAAAACAACTGATGCGTTATTCTCCAACCCGTTGCGAGCCTCCATCGACAATCGACCGATGCAGCAGCGCTCCTTTCCCACTCCTGTTATCTCGACAGCCAGGCGTTATGCCCGCAACTGTTTCAAAAAAGCTGCTTCTTTTATATCCTATTATTTTTAAGCTGTTGTCAGCCCAACACGACGCGCCGCGCCGTAGCGCATACCCCACTCCGTTGTCCGTTGTATCTCGCCGCCTGTATCGATGGTTGTCGAAATAATAGGTTTTCCATCCATACTAGTTGTTTTTTGGAATTGCTTCGAGCAGCATCGAATTTCGTGGCGGTGCAGAGCGCCGACTTCGTTTCACGAACACTCGATCTCTGCGTGTTGTTATTTTATATCTGTTATTTTTTAAAAGCAGTAACGGTTGCGTTATGTTATTTCTAAATAATTGTTATAAAATAACAGATAGTTAACTAACAACCCATCACTAAGTTGGGCACATTATTGTCAATTGTTGGCTATGCGGGCCCAAGTTTCATAGTAAGCAGTTAATTTTATTTTACAAAGAAGTAAGTTGGTGCAATTGGAACGCATAGCAGGAAATGAATGTAGTCTGTAAGACGAATAACTTTGAATTTGACAGTTCCCGCGGGCTTTTCTAGTGTTAATTTTATTAGGTTAGCAACTTGCGACCATGCTGATGCAATGCCGTCTCTAATAGAACAGCCTCGCAGCGAGATTTATGACGTCACGCTAGTTAGATACTACGGATTAATAAATATGTTGTAGAATACATGGAAAACATAATTATTCCTCGTATTTTTGGTTTGTATTTTAAAAATGATATAGTTTACATGAAATATACATAATATACAGTTAATAAATACAATATATATATATATATACCTATTTATAGTAATAAATACTTTGGCAGATAAACTATGAACCATACTAACATCATGGTCCCATCTGAGGTTTGGTCCTCTTCTAGGTCTCTTAATTTCTCGATTCCCGCCCATTGCCACTTGAGGGATTTGATTCTATGGATGATATCTAGTACCTGGGTCTTTTGTCGTATCCACTATGTTCTTTTATGGTCTTTCTTGGATTATTTCCAGCATATTTTTTTCCACTAAACGTTGTGCGACCTGCAGTTTCCTTATAACATCCATTTTAAGTATTCAGGTTTCGTATGCATAGCTCATGATTGGCAGTACACATCGGTCAAATGTTTCCTTCTTTAGATAAAGTGGAATTCCAGATTTGAATATGATTGACTTTCTTCGATAAGTACCTACTCCATGCTAACTCAATTCTTCTGTTCCCGAGCTGTGTATTAGTTGTCTCAAATACATATTATATTCTTCTACTATTTCCAGTGTTGTGTTATTTATTAGAATATCTTTTCCGTCTACTAGTTCGTTGTACATTAATTTAGTTTTTGCTAAATAATTTTTGAGATCTACTTTATTGCTGGCTGTATTTAGTTCGTTAAGGTGTTCTTGTAGTTCTTCAGGACTATCTCATCAGCGAATCTTACATGGTTAAGTTCGATTTATTTTTAATCCTTTGTTGGTCCAATCCAGTTGACGGAAAATTTCTTCTAGTATTGCTGTAATTAAAGCCTTGAGGATATTGCGTCTCCCTGTGGTTGTATTCAAGGTACCTCTAATTATTTCATAGAACCTTTTTAAGTATTTTTGTTTAAATTTGTATTGCTCCGTACATGGAATTAAATTAACATGAAAAAATAGACATACAAGTTGTCCTGGAAATGACAATGGCTTTCTATCACCATATAAATATACACAACTAAATAATTTTACAATAACAACTAAACAATTTTATAGTGCAAGAAGTAATATAATCAAGCAGTTTAAGAGCACGTTTAAAAGATTTTTTTTTAACTTTAAATCTTCCTTGATGTGACAAAGACTGTCCTTTTCGCGGTAGAGGTAAAACGGATTCATTAAATTTGATTTACTGCGTCGTTCTGCAGACTATTAAAATGCAGTCTTATTTATTCAACAACTTAAATTAAATTACACCTAAACCTAGAAATTTACTAGTTTTATTTACTTCACTTTTTAGCTTTATAGAAATGTAATTGTATTGATAAACGTTTCATTACTTTGTAATAATTGTATAGTACTAAAGAGACTCCGTGTATTATAATTTAAATTTTAGAAGTATATTTCAGAAAATTTGTACCAATCCAATTATTAAAATTGACAAAATTCTTGATTTTTAGTTTCCTAACATCCATGAATTGAATACTAAACAAAAATATTGTAGTCTGTAAGTACAATAGACATTAAATAAAAACTATTCATATACTTAAAATAGGTGAAATTCAAATATACCACATATCTTCTAAATGTTTCTATACAAACAAGTCTTATAAACTGGGTGATATTTTGTTCCGCATAAGGAAACAAGGGAAATGCAAGATTTAATATCGAAATATAATAATAATAGCTCCCGTATATAGTGTTTAACGCCTTGGAAGTAGCAAGGTACGGCTTGCCATGCTAGACCCGTTCTGTATACAAGGAAGGTAATGTGGCTAGCACTACGCTTCAACCGCCTATTATTACCTCAGGATTGTGAATCCCAAGTACTCATTTAAGGCTGAGTCGACCTAGGTACCCAAACTATTTTTATTCTAATAAAAATAGTCGGCTGATGAAGTGCCGGGTGTGGGATTCGAACCCACAACCTTGAGATTGGTAGACGAGAGCTGTACCTCTACGCCACCGGGCACCTAATATCGAAATATCTCCTCTATATCGAAATATAAGATATCATAAAAAAAGTCGATTTACAAGTTAATTTAATGCGATTTCATATTTCATTAGGCACCCAACCGACAAGAACATTTCCTCCGCCGATACAGCGCTGTATTAATGCACCGCAAACAAAAAAGTTCTTTCGGAAATTAAACGGTCGATTAGCCTTCCAACTTTGAAGCGTGAGCTCGATCCAGTCGATTGCTAAATTGAGAAAATAAACTAAAACTCTGGTAAATTAAAAATTATAAATTAAGAATACCTTACGCTGGACGGTTAATGATCGTTTGAAGGAATCGTTTGAATTGAAGGAATAAGAAGATACGCAATCTTATGGGCGATTTCGTCGCACAAAATCTGTCCGAGATGTAGCTGGCGTTACCGTCAGCATGTCCGAGACTTAGTTTAGCCACGGCACATAAAACAATCGACACGCCAACTCTGCTCAGATTCCATTGTTTAAAATTTCTATAAAATTTTACCTTGACGGCGCCATTATCGTTTCCTAGTCAGGGCCGGATTAAAACTTATCAAAAAATTTCTCATAAAATACGACAGAGTCGTATTAAAAAAATACTATAATTGACTGAAACTGAATTTTATTTAAACAGCACTTTTGTCCAAACAAATGAATCGTTAACCGCGCATACTTCTCGAAAAGTAAAAATGAAAAAATCAATTAAATATTTCACTGTAGAGAATAGACAATTAAAATTAAAAAACATGCAACTAACAAAAACATGCCAAGAGTTACAAACAAGAATTAAAGAAATACCAATAAAATATTTATTGAACAATATAAAGAGGCTACGTACAAATTATGCCCATCAATGGGCGTAGCAAATTTTATTAATATTCAAATTTCACAAATTAATAAATCCACAATTTTTTTGAGAAACTTCTATTTTTTTCATGACAGGAAACAAAGTAGGTACCGCATTGTATTTTATACGGTTACAAAGTCAATTGGTAAACATTTTAAATTCAAAATGAACAGAACGCAACTTGTACTTGTTTTTTTTTTTCGCAACTAAAATATGTTAAAATAATTAATCACATACGAGTATATACATACCTAATAGGATCTCTAGGAAACAGAAAGAAACTTTTATTGAACAACAAAAATAAAATTACTAAAACAAATTATATTACATTATAATAATAATAGCTCCCGTATATAGCGTTTGACGCCTTGGGAGTAGCAAGGTACAGCTTGCCACACTAGAGCCGTTCGGTATACAAAGGAAGGTAATGTGGCTAGCACTACGCTTCAACCGCCTATTATTTCTCGAAATTTCGCGTTACCTCAGGATTGTGAATCCCAAGTACTCATTTAAGGCTGAGTCGACCTAGGTACCCAAACTATTTTTATTTTAATAAAAATTGTCGGCTGATGAAATGCCGGGTGTGGGATTCGAACCCACTACCTTGAGATTGGTAGACGAGAGCCTATACCTCTACGCCACCGGGCACCTTTTAGCAATTATAATACATAAGAAACGAAAATAAAACTAGAAAACCCAAATATATCACATAATAAATAAAGATAAAACAACAAATATATCAAATTGTTGTAATTGAATTGTAATATTTCAAATCGGTGAGTTTTATCAAAAAAATACAAGAGATAAAAAAGTTTCGAAACAAACTAAACTCTCCAAATTAATTTTTTTGCATGTGTTTGATAAGATTTTTCTTTAAATTTCGTTAACAAGAATGATAGGGGTAGTTTATTTCAACCCCTTCCACTCATTTTAAAAAAGTGAAAAAATTACCAGAAAGTGTGTTTTCATAACAGTAATGCTTCCATAAAATTTTATTAGTCTATCTCTTTTCGTTTTCAAGATAAAAAATAAAAACATTATTTTTCCGCCATCTTTGTACCGCGATATCTCCCTAATGGTTGACTTTTGACCCAACGTTTATGAAGCAAACTACCCTTTATTTTGAACAAGGAATCACCCCCTGAAGTTTTTCGCATTTGTTTTGAAACACCCTGTATATCAGCAGTTAAGTGGAAAGAATTCTTATATAATTTTAGTAAATTTACTAGGAGATACACTTTTTAAATAAATTTACAAAGAATATTGGTGAATATAAATATATATTATAACATATTTACATGCATGCCACAAATTAGCATACATACAGCGATTTTACGATTTTACAAACGAGTTGTAGAACTAAGGAACGTATGGTAAATTTACTACAAAAATCTGTGAGAAGAAATAGCCCTCAATATTGTTATAAAAATCACAAATTAATGTTTTCAGGGTATCCAAACGAAAACCAGCTTGTGATTGGTTTTACGAAGATGGAATACTTAAAACAAAAGAACACTGCTTGTCAGAAGTTATGTTTACAGTTATACAAATTTGCCTAACAAAGAAAAAAATGCTTTACGTTTCTGAAAGTTTATCTCTTTCCGTCGTCGGCATCAAAAAAATACAAAGAATAAGAAAAAAAACTATTTAAAATATTTAAATTCAACTATTCGAGAACACTTTACTTTTCTAAAACAGATACGTCTACAAGAAACCGTTGATGTTCTGTTAAAAAGACATTATATCAAGTTAAACCTCAAAATTTACAATTACTACCTGATAACAATTACTTAATAAGGTAAAACCAAAAAGCCCCAAACTTTCTGTATGATTAGTTTTAAATTTTACGTATGTTATGTTTATTTATGTTATGTTCTTTAAAATCAAAAAAGCGATTGCCATACATTACTAACATCTACAGATGCATGAGCAATACATTTATTTTTATTAGATAGAATTAAAAAAGCCTCTTTTATTTTTCTTTTAGAGGCTATCGCTTCTTTCATTATAATGTTGGCATTATTAAAATTTATTCTGGGCCCTGTGTCCCATGAATGCTGACTAATCTTAGATTTGTGAAAATCTCCTTTTCTTAAATAATCTTTATGTTTTTAATTCTAACATTTAAGGGACTAGATTGTTTAGATTATAATGTCATTTTAACAGAACGTCAACGGTTTCTTGTAGACGTATCTGTTTTAAAAAAGTAAAGTTTTCTCGAATAGTTGAATTTAAAAAAATAATTGAATAGTTTTTTTCTTTTTTTCTTATTCTTGGTATTTTTTTTGCTTTCGACGACGAAAAGAGATAAACTTTCCGAAACGTTAAGCATCTTTTTCTTTGTTAGGCAAATTTGTATAACTGTAAACATAACTTTTGACAAGCAATGTCCGTTTAGGTTTAACGCAGAAGTGTTTACAAAAAATAACTATTTTATTTTGTAGATTTTCTTGCAGTGCAGTGGCGAAATACCCATAAAGGATTTGTTTGGAGAGATTCTAAATGTGTTTCATTTACGAACAAAATGTTTCCTAATAAACGAATTCATCTCAAACCATGAGTAAAGATAAAGCCCATTGTATCCTAATTTATTTATCTATATGCACATGTTCCCCATCCCCAAGCGGTCAGGCAGCTTAAATTAATACACTAACAATAAGGCTGGGGGGATTATAAGTTTGCTTAGTGAAGCGGCTACGACAGGCATAATAGTCCCCGGCATGATAATACGGGCCACAATGGCAATACATCAGATACCTGTCGTGGTTTGTATGGTAACTGGAGTGTGTGTGTGTGTGTGTATAAAACCCTTAGGGAACGCTATATAAAGAAGGATCTAGTTGTATAATAGGCCTAATATCTCCTGCAGGAAAAACCTTTAATACACTACTCAAAACAATTATCGCATACTTGAATAATAGTATATTGTTTTATTAGGAGTAAAAATGACACTTTTTGTAGCCGAGGCACAAAACACACCGACACATACAGCCGAGGCATAAAAAGTCATTTTTACTCCGAATAGAACCTGCTATTTTTTTTTCAAACGCCACAAATAAGTTTTTAAACAATTTCAAACGTTCCAAATAATATAAAAAGATTTAAAAGGCATACCTTGTATGTGATTATACAGGGTGGTCCGAACTATATTCCAGAAACTTATTCAGCAGCATATTCTGCAGGTAAAAATAAGTAAAACTGTTCGTATAAATGTATGTCCTAAAATGCTTAGTTTCGGAGACACAGGGTATAGAAGTTTCATTTTTATTTCGATTTTTTCCAAATAATTTCTGAAGTAACGTCAACAATTGAATGAAAATTGGTGCCTGGAAGTTGCTTGACATGAGAAATTTGATTTCGATGTCAATATGACTCCTCTTTGTAGGAGGCGCCACATACATGTATTTTAACTGTTTAGAAGTGTTAACACTTTTCGTCCGTACTTGCATAAAACTACTAAGTGAAAAAATATATATTCCCGTGACTTTTTACGTAAAAAATATCTCTTGGTAAAAATCGCTACGAGCAATTGTTCTCAAGATATTTAGAATGGAAATAGTCAATACATGTCATTATTGACAAAAATAAACACGTTGGGTAGATAGTTATCTAACTGAAATAATAAAAAAGGAAAATTTTTATTTTTTTAAATTAACTATAATTTTTTCTGCGAAAAAAAATGATGACAAAACAGCGTCTGTTGAATTTTTGGCACAAAAACAATTCAAATTTATGATTTCACTCTAATAAATTTAGTCAACATGTTTAATTTATCTCAGTGATGATAGGTATTGATAATTTCGATTCCAAATATATCTCGAGAACCATATTACTCGTAGCGATTTTTACCAAGAGACCTTTTTTACGTAAAAAACTCCGTAAATGTATATTTTTTACTCAGTAGTTTTATACAGGTACGGAAAAAAGGTTATTACTCTTCAAACCAGTTAAAAAATATGTAGGTGGCGCTCTCTACAAGTAGGAGTCATATTGACATCAAAATCAAATTTCTCATATCAAAAAACCCCCATATACCATTTTTCATTCAAATATTAATCGTACTTCAGAAATTATTTGTAAAAATTCGAAATAAAAATGAAACATCTACACCCTGTATCTCCGAAACTAAGCATTTTAGAACACATATTTATAAGAACGTTTTTACATATTTTTATCTGCAGAATATGCCTCTCGAAGTTTCCGGAATACAATTTACCTCTATACAAAAGTGCTTCGTTTGTCCGTTAGAGGGCATCATACTTTAAAAAATAAACACATTTTTTCAGATATTTTAAGAACCGTTATCCTGATTTGAATGAGATTTTAAGTATCTATGTAAGTGTTTTATCATTTGATTTCCTCAAAAACAACCTCACCCCTACATAAATTTTAGTATAAATATTTTCCAAGTCAACCGACGGCCGAATTTTTCTTCGCAAAATAGCCCTTCTAGCATTTACTAGTAGTGGGAACTATCGAATGAATACTATCGAAACATTCGATAGTTGCAATTCATTCGAATAATTCGATAGTTAGTAAGAAAACATTCGTTGAAAACTATTCGAATAAAAATTATCGAATAGATCCGTCATCTGCCTTGAAATATTGTATTCTAGTAATTCGGCAGCAAAAACCATTCATTTATAAAATTCATTCATTTATGAAATTCATTTATTCGTCAGGATCGATTATAATAAAATATTAACTGAATTTTAGTTGTCGCCCGGCGACGTAGGTTTCTTTCCGAGAAACCCGACAACGGTCGGTGACAATGCTATGAAAGAACCCGGCATTTTTGATTTTTTGCGGAGTCAGGTATAGATAAGGACACATTATTTTTTTTTATTGAGGTGCTAGTATTTACACAGAAAATACATTATGAAGGGCGCTGTTGCCATATTTTGGTATTAGTTGATATTAGCAAAGAAAATTATTGTTTGGCTTTAGTTAGTTAGGGATAGTATCTCTATATATTCTGCATTTTTTTTTATTAATATTCTGTTGTTACACTGCAATAATACTTGTTATTTTGGCTGTAGGAAAATGATTTTTAATGTTTTTAAGCAAAGACTGGTTTAATAAATAATAATAACAGTAATAATTTGTTATACCTATTAACAACAAAATTTAAAATCATTTAATATAAATATTTTTTTTAAGTAGTAGCAAAATATAAACAACAAATTAGATGTCAAAATTATTTATATTAGATCCAATTTAAAAATAATATAGTCTCTAAATTTTTTGTGTGTGGCAACGTTGGTTTATTAAATAATAATAATTACAGAACTAATTTGTTATATTAACAACAAATTTTAAAATCATGAAATATAAACATTTATTAATTTTCTAACCATGCAGTGTAATGAAAGGAAAATATAAATAAAAAATCAGAAATCAAAACTATTTATATTAGGTGCTTTATATTACTATTTAAAAATTATATTTACTTTTACTGGCATTTACTTTAAAAAATAAATGAAATATTTCTTCGCAAAAAACTACATGTAAGAGAATTAGCATAAACAAAATACAAACATCGTTAACTTTTTTTTTTAAATTGGCACGTGTAAAACTTTCATTTTAATTTTCTCACCCCATAGTTTGAGTTCGATAACCATTTACTTAACCACATTACTTAAATATGATTATTAAGTTCAACTAATTCATATTATTAAAATATCTAAAATACAAATATGTATTTTAAAATTAATTGTAAGTTCATCTCATCTCTCTTAAAAATTGCTACTTCTCAAAATTTCCCATTAAAAAATAGACCATATACCATATAAAATTAAATAATTGAAAGATCGGACTACGGAAAACCACACAAATTTTCGGAAAAATTTTGACCACCTGCACATGCACACAATCGTCAATAAATAAAATTAAAAAATAACTACTATTTTAGTATATTTACTATTTTAATAAACGCAAAAATAGCACAGTATTTATACGGCGAAGTTATAAAAATTTGGAGGAACTAATAATGCACTGACGCATACAAAAATCAAACGAATACTAAATTTCATTTATCAAAAGCATTCGATAGTCGTGGCTCAACGATAACCATTTAGTCGCACGGCGAGGTTGTCACATATGCTTTACACTGCTTGTCATATTTGGCTTACAAATGAATGAATGATTTTATTCGAATAAAACCATTCGATAGTTGAAATCATTCATTCATTAACCATTCGATAGTCTAATTCATTCGATAGTTCCCATCGCTAGCATTTACTACATTTTTTGCCTCTTGTAAAAAACGCCACCGCGCATACTTTATGTGAAAAAAAAAATATTTTTCGGAAGCTGACTTCCAAAAAATGTTTTTCGTCACATCAAGCTATGATTGTGCGTTAATAATATAGTTGGCAAAAATATGGAATTTTATATTATCGCAAATTATATTTGACAATAAGCTTTTTTCAATTTTTTGATTGATGCCCTCTAATGGACAAACGAAGTAACTTTTGTATAAAGGTAAATCATGTGCAATTAACTTATTTTGATCAAAAAAATAAGTAATTGTTCCAAGTCCACGGAATATTAGAGCTTCTTGTATATTTTGTAGGTCTGCTTTGGAAAAATAAACTCTCCAAAATATTTTTTTCATAAAAACTATGCGATGTAGCGTTTTTTTACAAGAGACAAAAAATGTAGTAAATACTAGAGGGATCATTTTAGGTAAAGAAAATCTGTCGTCAGCGGAGTGATATTATATATTTTAGTATAATATTTATACTAAAATTTATGTAGAGGTGGGGGTAGTTTTCACTCTTTCCGTATTTTTTCTTGATTTTTGTGAAGATCAAATGTTACAGGACTTAGCGAATCACATTTGATGTCCTCTAGCGGACAAACGAAGCACTTTTGTATAGAGGCTGATAGAGGTAAATTGTGTATAAGAAACTTATCTTGGTTCCGAAAATACGTACTAGTTCTATGTCCGCGGAATATTTGGACACCCTGTATTATGTGTAAATATTTGATACATTTTGTTTCATTTAGTTTTCATTAGAACTTTGTATTCGATAAAGCTTTCTAGAGATAACACAAAAACTCCATCACTACGTGGTGTACTGCAATTATCCCTATAAAAGCAGACCGACGAAAAGTATCCCCTTCGTAAGTGGATTAGAAACCATTTCCAAGTTCTTGCCTTTAATCTTGCTCTCCAAAAGGACCGTAAACGTGTTTCAAACAATCTCGCTAATTAATTTTGCATTATTATAGTTTACTTTTAGAACCTATGTAGTTCATGATTCTGTAGTATCTTCAGGTTATATTATTCTTGTCTATAGTGTTTTAATTTTAATTTTATTTTTTAAAAAATGTCTATACCTTATAACCCACAAAATTCTAAAAGTTACTGGTTTGTGGAAGTATGCTTTGGAATTAAATAAGACAATAGAAAATTTCATTAATGACATATATTTAATTAACAATTATAAACAATCAATGTAATTGGCTGTGACAGTCTCGATTATATGAGATTAGATATGCAACTGGAATACTTAAGTGTTTCTGCTTCGGTTGGTTGGGAGAAAGGCCTCACCCTCTTCGCTGCACTCGTCCGCTGGTGGGTAGCGTGATTGTCCGGCTAACGTTGGAGAGCTTGTGAGACTCCACCAGTCTCAGTGCGTGAGCTACTTATGGGGAGGTCAATTCTCGTATCTCCTAGAAGATAACAAACAGCAGTATTCTACTCAACACAATTGATAAGTACCCAGTTTTGTGGTGGTGTTCTAAATTACCAATTGAACTGTCTGTTGGTTGCCAGTGAAAGTACAATAAAAATAACTTATGATTAAAGAACATATTAGTGATTCAAATAAACAATAATCAATATCTAAATCCAACTACTAATTATTATAATAAAAATTATAATTAAAATTTAAAAAAGAAAATAGGCAATGACAGTTTAAATTAAGTTATAATTGAAAAGATTGTCCAAATTATTTAAAGAATATAAATATAGAATTATAACAAAAATATAAAAGAAAAATATTTTGCTCTCTCTCTCTAGAAAATTCCAGACCACCACAATCACTTCGGTACGACTTGAAAAAAAAAATATATTGTTACAGTAAATTATTTGATTTAATTTGTAGACACGTGTAAAAAGAATAAAAAAAATATGTAAGATTAAAAAAAATAGAAATATAGGAAAATTTAAATTAGAACAAAAGTTAATACTAAAATGCGATATTAAAAGATAAATTAAAAAACTAGATAGAAAGATAAAGGTAAATAGAAAGATAGAGATAAGATACGTAAAACGATAAATGCTCAATTCGACAGATAAAAACTAAAAGAAAAGATATGTCACTCCAGGAACGAAGATAATGCATCCGCTAAATAAGATAAAGATAAGGTAAGGTAAATTTGGCAGATACGAGGTAAAGATACGTTCCCTAGAGTGACCCAAAAACAACAAAAAACAAAAATCTATCTGTTGAATGGCCTGCCAATAGACACCACCACTACAGGGTCCAGATAAAACAAGAGTTGCCTTCTGGCAAGCAAGGATTCGTTAAAGGTTTGTTAGGCAAATTTGTATAACTGTAAACATAACTTCTGACAAGCAGTGTCCATTTAGGTTTAACGCAGAAGTGTTTACAAAAAATAACTATTTTATTTTGTAGATTCTCTTGCAGTGCAGTGGCGAAATACCCATAAAGGATTTTTTGGAGAATATATTTTTTTAATGTTCAAGTCTGTTTAGCCTTGTTTTAAGAATGTATAGTAAAACATAAATATGCTTAGTACAGTCAAATAGTAGTAGGATTTAGATTATATTTTCAAGACTAAGCCCACGGCCACACAAAAAAAAAACAAAATAACAGGATATGTATATAGGATATATAGGAGTGGCCACACCAAAAGCGTGTAGCGTTCGGCGTGTCTCACAAAAAACGTAAATAAAAACAAATCGGTTTGTTTTCTGTAGCGTCTTTAGCGTTTTCTAAGATGAAACCCCGTCATAGGCGATATTAAAAGATAAATTAAAGTATAAAAGTAAAAAAAAAAAAAATTGTTATAGTTATATTAAATAATACAATAAAAATAAATTAAATATTAAATAGTATGCATTTTTTTTTCATTTTAAGGTATTATCCTTTGGTATTATCTACTGTTTAGGAGAACATCTACTGTTTAGGAAGATTCTATTAAATTCAAAAATTTGAAGGAAATGTTTGAAAAAGTGTAGTTTGAAATGTTGAAAAAGTAATAAATTAAAAGAATATTTTCTTACGCGTAAAAAATAGTTTTCTAATGCGTAAAAAATGTTTTTTTTTCTGCGTAAAAGGTTTTTTTAACAGAATAGTTTTTTACGTGTAACAAATAGTTTTTTACGCGTAAAAAATATTTTTTTTTGGGTAAAAGAGTTTTTTACTAGAAACAATAAGTTTTTGACGCGTAAAAATTAGTTTTTTACGTGTAACAAATAGTTTTTTACACGTAAAAATATTTTTTTTGCACAACAAAAGGTTTTTTACCAGAAACAATAAGTTTTTGACGCGTAAAAAAATAATTTTTTACGGGTAACAAATAGTATTTTTCACGTAAAAAATATTTTTTTTTGGTAAAAAAGTTTTTTTACCAGAAACAATAAGTTTTGACGCGTAAAAATTAGTTTTTTACGCGTAACAAATAGTTTTTTACACGTATTTTTTTTTGGCGTAAGAAAGGTTTTCTACCAGAAACAATAAGTTTTTGACGCGTTTGACGCGTAAAAAATTGTTTTTTACGTGTAACAAATAGATTTTTACACGTAACAAATAGTTTTATACGCGTAAAAAATAGTTTTCTACCAGTAACAAATAGTTCTATACGCGTAAAAAATAGTTTTCTACCAGTAACAAATAATTTTATACGCGTAGAAAATAGTTTTTTACGAGTGACAGTTTTATTCGCGTAAAATAAAAAAAATAGTTTTTTACGTGTAAAAATGTTGTTTTACACGTAATAATTTGATTCACTTTTACAAAAGTTGTAACTTTATTAAAACAATTGTATTAAAATATCAATACTTTTGATAAACACGTGGACTGCTCACAAATACACGTTGCGTCCCTACGTGTTTGTAAGCCGTTAACACGTTTCGTTACAACGAGCTCGTGTGTCAAGGCCGTCTCACTAGCTAGTATGTCACGGACTTGAACTTTTACTCCCAGCGCGCGTAAAGAAGTTTCACTCCAAAATGTTTCATAAATCATGTCCTAAAATTGCATTAGCAACTAGAAATATTTACTATTCTATTATATAATTATAATTATTTATTATATTATATTATAATTATAACCAGTACTAACCACAACACCACAACATAAAAAAACTATACACATATAAACTAAAATTCGTAAAATAAATCGCAAATAATAATTATTATTTTTACACACACCACTGGCACTAGCAGTAGATTGTGTTTATCTCCGAATATATGCCCCGGCCCGTCCACAATTTAATCCCAGCATCTTTTATCTTCGTCTCTTCAACGCTAATGGCGCCGATCTCGCCTATCTCTTTCTCACAGGATTGATTGTTGGACGGGCCGGAAAGCTACGAGCTTGCGACGTTACTAATTGACATCTTGATAGAAACTGCAGACCTGCCGCGTCTTTTACGTGTTTTTAATGGACACAAATCGAAAAAAGCGCTTAAAACGGTAAAATCGCAAAAAGCGCTTGAGACGCAAAAAACGCAAAACGCTAAAAACGCTTTCTGTGTGGCCGTGGGCTAAGATTTAGGCCAGATGAATTTGGGGAAAAATGATATAAAATATAAGGGGTATTAAATAAAAAATAATACAATAATATGTAATAATAATCTTTATTTCTCAAGTCATACATAATTTTATAAACCTTATATTAAGTTATATAGTAGTACATAATTAAAAAATATACTATTTATAAAAATATATACAGGGTCCGGCAAGTGCGTCGGGCATCTGTAGCTCCTAGAATAAAAAAACTTGGGAATTTTGTTTAAATGCAAACCTAAAGTATGTACTAGGATGTACTTTAGGAAAATATTTTAGGGTGGCTCGATAAAGTGGGAGTGGATCGAGATTATTTTTTTTAATGGCCTTAATCTTTCTGAAAAATAAAATTAATTTTCTTAAAAAGGCCCGATTAAATTAATATCTCCGAAACTAAAGTTCCAAGAAAAGTCGTAATATATCTGCAAATTCATTTACCCACTAGTAGATATAAAAAGCATTTTTGGTAAACTCTGTCTAATAGTTTCTGAAAAATAAAATTAATTTTCTTAAAAAGGTCCGATTAAATTAATATCTCCGAAACTAAAGTTCCAAGAAAAGTCGTAATATATCTGCAAATTCATTTACCCACTAGTAGATATAAAAAGCATTTTTGGTAAACTCTGTCTCAAATAGTTTCTGAAAAATAAAAGTCATTTTCTTAAAAAGGTCCGATTAAATTAATATCTCCGAAACTAAAGTTCCAAGAAAAGTCGTAATATATCTGCAAATTCATTTACCCACTAGTAGATATAAAAAGCATTTTTGGTAAACTCTGTCTCAAATAGTTTCTGAAAAATAAAATTAATTTTCTTAAAAAGGTCCGATTAAATTAATATCTCCGAAACTAAAGTTCCAAGAAAAGTCGTAATATATCTGCAAATTCATTTACCCACTAGTAGATATAAAAAGCATTTTTGGTAAACTCTGTCTCAAATAGTTTCTGAAAAATAAAATTAATTTTCTTAAAAAGGTCCGATTAAATTAATATCTCCAAAACTAAAGTTCCAAGAAAAATCGTAATCTGCAAATTCATTTACCCACTAGCAGTGGCGGCTCGTCAGCGGAAGCAAGGGAAGCATTGCTTCCTCTAAAATAATTCAGATAAAAGTAATACAATTATTTTTAATAAAAATAAAATATAAAATATACCAATTTTTACTTTTTTACTCTTCCATCACTTAATTTTTGGGGAATCCGAGATATCATATCAGTTTAACCTAAACGTACTTAGCCAAAACTGAACACGCCGATTTAGTTTTCATAAGTTTCTAGCCGAACGCGTGCCGAACGAGACGCCACGCGCCACGATCAAACGGCAACAAATTTTACAATGACGCAATATGATTCCGTTCGACAATAAATAAAGCCCAAAGATAGGCAACCAAACATGTCCCACCTGTGTAATTTGCCTGAAATTTTGTCTAGTGTATTACGGGCTGGAAGCATCGGCAAAACTTGGTTCCTATGTGCTTTTTCGGACGTAACAAAACCTAACCTTTGTCTTTCCTGTTATTACTGTTTTTCGGCATAGTAATAGCGAAGTTTTTAAAGAGTCATACAAATTATTCTGTTTAATAGTGACTATTCCCTCCACTAGCGTTTCCGTTGAATGAAGTTTTTCATGTTTAAATAGAATTAAAACCTATTTGCGACATACAATCACTGAAGAAAGACTTAATTACTTGGCCACAATTTCAATTGAAAAAGAACTTTTAAAAGACTTACTCAAATTAATAAAACCCTTCTATGAAGCTATAATTGACCGGTTTGCAAGTTTAAAATCCCGAAGAATCGACCTGTTATATAAGAAATAGAAAGTTTTTTTTTTGGTAAGTACATTTTTTAAATTACAAAATACCTTTGTATTCTGGATTATTTTATTACTGTAGGCAGCAGAAAATAGTGCATCACACTAGGAACAAAAAATAGGATTAGACGCGTGATTAGTATACATTTTTTGTTACACCAGATCCGAGTCTGTGCTGTTTGGTCCCTATTAAAATGTTTGAAAAGTTTTTTTGTCCTCTTAGATGCATAACGTTTTAGGATTTTTTTAACGAAAGTGACAGGGTGGGGTGCTCTTTTCTATTATTGCTTCCCTACTTTTTTTTACCACGAGCCGCCACTGCCCACTAGTAGATATAAAAAGCATTTTTGGTAAACTCTGTCTCAAATAGTTTCTGAAAAATAAAATTAATTTTCTTAAAAAGGTCCGATTAAATTAATATCTCCGAAACTAAAGTTCCAAAAAAATTCGTAATATTTCTACAAATTCATTTACCCACTAGTAGATATAAAAAGCATTTTTGGTAAACTCTGTCTCAAATAGTTTCTGAAAAATAAAATTAATTTTCTTAAAAAGGTCATTAACACCCTGTATATTATTGCATTTTTGGCTTCCTTTTAGATCACTTTACATAATCCTAAGATATGGGTAAATATATTTCAATAGTTACAGAGATATTAATAAGTAAATAAAAAATATACATATATTTTTCAGCCTCTTAAAAAAATTAAAATACAAGAACTGTCCTGAAATCAAAACTATATTAGGTATTTACTTTAGATGGTCCGTACTTACTTTGCTATAAATATGGTAATCGTAAATTATACAGGATGTCCAAAATTCTACGCCAAACTTTCTAAAATATAAAATAAATTTTCTTCGTTTTTTTTTAAATGAAACTGTATATTATTTTTTCACTGGATAGAGAATTAAAAAATGAACATTCTTTGTATTTAGAGTATTTCAAAATTTTTAACGGTTTCGCAGATATTTGCTGTTTTATATTTCATATGACATTTTCCACAATTTTTTATAAAAGCTACCCAATAATTTTTGTCCCGTATTTTATCGTTGAAAGAGCCATATGAAATAATACTGTGTGTATCTGGGAAACCATTCAAAATTTTGAAATACTTTTAATACAAAAAATGTTCATTTTTTAACTCTTCATCTAATAAAAAAAATTACAGGGTGTTCCATTTAAAAAAAAACAAAGAAAAATTATTTTATATTTTAGAAAGTTTGGCGTAGAATTTTGAACGCCCTGTATGATTTCAGATTATGGTATTTACAGCAAAGTAAGTATAAACCATCTAAAGTAAACACTCAATATAGTTTTGATATCAGGACAGTTATTGAATTTGTAATAATTTTAAGGAAGGTTGAAAAATATATATTTTTTATTTATTTATCAATATCTCTGAAACTATCGAAATATATTTGTTCATATCTTAGAATTATGTAAAGTGGTCTGAAAGGAAGCTAAAAATTCAATAATATACAGGTTGTTTCATTTAAAAAAAATCATCCCTATGCACTCACACTTTTTTGAGCCACTCTATAGAAGTTAACTTAAAGAAGCAAAAAAATTATTTAGTTCAATGCTACGGAAAGGGTGATGATAGTTATCGGAAAATGTGATACTTTAACAACAGCAAAGAATATGACGTTAATCAACATTAATAAAAACCATGTATCCAAAAATTAAATTGGATTGATATTACCATAAAAACGCCTTTTGATTTTAAATTTAACAATATTTTCACGTTTTTCTTAATTTTCTCTAAAACGGTGTGGAAATTTGGAAAAGTATACACGGTATTAACCAAAGATATTTAAACTCAAGAGATACAATTGTTTACCTTTTTCCTCTATCGGTCATTATTCTATCCTTATTTTCGCATCTCTCTTACACCGAAAACATTTGCCAGATTTACCTGTATATTGGTATTAGTATTCGATTAAATACCACAACCAATTATTAAATAATAAATAATTTCGTTATATATCTATAATATATCAAGTACATTAATTTGCTAACGTCAATTTTTTCATTTAATGCTTAACTGCTTAACTATTTTAAATTTTATAATGGAATAAAAATATCATGATCGTGTTTCTTTTAATAATAAAAAGCAGTTTGGCAACGTCAGTTTTAGAAATATGCCGGCGTAGTACATACAACGGATTTCGAGGATGAATGAAAATTCCTAGATTCTCCTGTTGCGATGTTGCTATGCCGCCGATCAAGCTCCGTATTCTTTATTTGCAGTATTATAATTTTTGCGTTATTTTGTGGACTTCTGTGGACATTAATTTGAAAATATGGTGCATTCATGTATTATGTAAAAGAGAGTGTATCATTTAAATCCAAATTTATCTTTTCACCGGTAAATAAAAATAAGTAGGGTTAGGTATATTATTATATCCTCTTCTCTGTAGATCAGAGGCGGACCTAGACATAATAAATAGCAGATTTCTGAATTATATTTATTTTTAGGTTTATTTTTTAAATTGTATATTTATTAATTTATTATGTTTTTTAAATTATATATTTATTAATTAAATTATTTGTAGAAAAAAGGTATGTACATGTGGTACGTACTAATTACTAATAACTTAATAACAATTTCTGTTTCCCTTTTAAGAAAGGGTATTGAATAAGTATAATCTAGGTACCCACTTGGGTTTGACAAATCATTACCTACCTTTTGTGAAAATTTTATTGGGGTGTACCAAAAATGGAATTTTGCGGCCTTACTTTTTTGTTTGCCGTTACAATTTAATACGGTATTTTTACATTTTATTGTATTGAAATTCTTTGCACATGCACTTTTTATTATTTATAAACAATATGAATTTTCCTTTGCAAACCAGAGAAAACAAACTAAATATTTTTTAAGACTAAGGGAAGAACCGTTTACTAAACAATCGCCATTTTATTTTATTTATGATTTTCTAAAATTATCACTAGACATTTCTGATGACTGTATTATAATATCAAATAATTTTGTTTAGATTTGTAATAATTTCATTTATCGAATTTTAACTACAGAGCAGACTCCCTATTTGTTCTCATTGTTTCACTACGTTGACCATGATCATTCGACTAGGCAAGTGCATTATTTTAAAATTCCTCAACACCGAACAGCTAACTTCCAAAAATCTTTCAGTTTCATAGCGCCACATTTGTGGAATAATATTTCTAATAACTTTAAATTTCAATCCTTTACAGATTATAAAAAACAAATTAAAAAATATTTACTAAATTCATAACAATAAATCATTTAAAAAATTATAATTTCTTCGACTGATTTGTGGGGTTCTTGTTCTTCTGATATGCCCGTCATTGGTTGCTGTTCCGGTTACACTGTTTCGTTATGCCTCTCTGCTTATCTCCGCTCATCCCTCATAAAATTATATTTTCACTTTTTTTATCTAATTTTATTTTTTTAATTCTGTTTATTTTTATAATTTAATTTATTTCTATTTTGTTTTTGGGGTCGCACCACTCTGGTACTTTATGTCATTGCATCGGTTTTTTAATCGCGGTGCGATCCCTTTAGACACACATTTTAGTAGTTGTAAAATTCATATAGGTATATAATAAATATACATATAATAATAAAGTTTTTATCAAAAATATGTGAAGTCTACAAATATTAGTTTTTGGTAAAATATTGTGTTACTAGGTTAAAATAACTATTTTATTTTGTTATTGCTAATAGAGGGAGACTCATTCACCGGATGAACAAGGTTTGGAACAAGATATTGAAACTGCATTTACTAATACACCCAAAATTTGATATTTTATTTAATAAAATAAAGTAAAAAACGCTTATTGATTTTTTAATCGTTATTCTTATGTGAAAAGCCATCTTATAATAAAAAATTATGCCGGTTTTTATTTATTTCGCTATCCTCCCTCAACTTTTTACAATGCGACAAATATCTAAGTGTTATTATTATTTTTTTAAATTTATTAAACAATTATTTTAATTTCCTTAAAATACTGTCGGTCGATCGGCACGCCACTGGAAATTGATCTCAACCGTCTAATCTTTGTAAACAACTACATTGTTGCCGTTGCGCCGATACCCTATTCCCTTCTTTGTCCATTCTCTCTCGCACTCGTTGATTTTCGCAAACCAATGTGTGATGAAGGTTTAGAGCGTTTTATGAATGGATCGTTGTATCTCCCGAGTTTAAATATCTTTGGGATTAACCATTTTAGAATAGATTATGATTATATTAGTCGAACCTTTTTTAGCTTTAAAATATGTCGCATTTATAATGACTTTTACCCTCGAAATTTCATTCGAAACGCTAAAAGTACTGGGAAGAAAATTATAATAAATCGAAAAAATATTCAGACAGCCCTGTAGCTACGTATTTAACACCCTATAGCCACGAAACAAAGCGGAATCGGACCTATGCTGATATGAAAAATTAATCTTATTTTTATGTGAGGAATCTCTCCACGAGAGATGGCACATGTTTTTTAAACACCCTGTGTAAAAATATCCGATGACATTGTAATCAACTTTCTATTAAAAAGTATTACCTGCTTTTTATAATATAAAATAACCCTTCCCTATATGCGCTTTTCCATCAGAATCGCATTAAGTGGTTATCTCAAGCTGAAAATACACCAGCAAGTTTTACGTTCAGGAATAATCTGTCTAAAAACGATGCGGATGATGACAAACATCCGGCTGTTAGAACTCCACAGGGAATTTTATCTCAATACGTGTTGTTTTGTATTTCTCTACAAAATTCTCTATAGGATGATAAAACAAATTTCTTTAAAATAATGCATGCAGCCGATATGAATAGTAATGAAAAAATAAAAGGGGGAAATCTTAAAAGAAAATTGATGGTTATTAAGAAAATTACAATTTGGATTTCTGGTAATTTGTTTAATTGTAGAATAATTAGTGATGCAAAATTACCTGTAATTTATAAATCGGTAATATTACGCAATATTACGGTAACACTTGTAAGAACTCTATTTTTCTATGCTACGTTTTCTTTATCTGACGTAATAAAAAACAGACATTTCAAAAGCCGGAGCGCAATGGAATTTTGAATGTAAACAAAAACAAGCCCAAAATTCATGCTACCTGCACTTTTCAAAAAGGTTTCAGATAACATTCAATACAGTATCGCCGTCTAAAACAGTATTAGACAGCGTCAGAGAAAGAAGTGGTACGCGCTTGTTAAATTAAAACTATTAAAGTTTCTGAGGTTTAATTAAGGTTTTGTGGTAGTTCTGAGTTCCATTGCCGTGCCGAATAAGAAGTTTAGTTAAGGTGAGTTTATTTTATCTCACTGAGCAACTAGTTGGTTACTGTTTATTGTTTTTATTGAGATATATTATATTTCCGAATCTCAGATAAATTTTAAGATAGATAGTAGTATAAATTTTAAGAATATAAGTAGATATTTGATTGAATATAAAGAAAAGATAATTTGCAGATGATAATATTGAAGTATTTCTTTATAGTGAGTTATTTATAATTTCTCTATGTGACTTTTAACAGAAGATAAGAATATATTTGTGTATTAATATTATCAAATTAATCTTGATTGAATATTAAGAAAATACGATTTGCAGATGATAATATTGAAGTATTTCTTTACAGTGATTTATTTATATTTTGTCTAAGTGACTTTAATAGAAGATAAGAATATATTTCTGTATTTGTATTATCAAATTGATCTTGAATGAATTATGTTTAGCTTTATTATTTTCTACAGTTAGCCTTTGGGGCGTAGTGACCCTGTGTAGCGTAGTTAGACTTGAAGAGTAGTTCGTCCTGTAGCGTAATTAGCCTTGACAAGTAGTTAGTCCCGTAGCGTAATTAGACTTGAAGAGTAGTTACCCCGTAGTGTAGTTTGACTATTAACTTGTGTATTTTTTTAGCCTGTGTGGCACTTTGATAGCCTGTGTGGCATTTTTTAGCCTGTGTGGCACTTTGATAGCCTGTGTGGCATTTTTTTAGCCTGTGTGGCACTTTGATAGCCTGTGTGGCATTTTTTTAGCCTATGTGGCACTTTGATAGCCTGTGTGGCATTTTTTTAGCCGGTGTGGCGCTTTGATAGCCTGTGTGGCATTTTTTTAGCCAGTGTGGCACTTTGATAGCCTGTGTGGCATTTTTTTAGCCTGTGTGGCATTTTGATAGCCTGTGTGGCATGTTTTTTTTAATAGTCTCTGTGACTAGCCTGTGTGGCATTTTATTATTTTATTTAAACTTGTATTTTTAAGTTGGACTATTGATAAATCATTCAAGTACCTGTTTAATTTTAAATTCACTTTATTTTAATAATAACTGGTAACATTGTTGCTCACACCATGTTTTTTTCTTTAATTGCAGGTAGGTCATCTCGGTAGCCATACAAGACTTTTGTTGCTATACAACATTTGTCCATTTGCAGCGCCTAGATCAAAGTTGGCTATTACCATTAGTAACGTACCATCTATTAGTATTATTTTTATTTTATATTATTAGTTGTATTTTACTTTTTTACAACATGTACGCCCTTTAAATTTGTTTTATGGTTTTTATTTTTAATTTGAGTTGACCGCTTGAAAAAAAAATTGGCCCGTACACACTGGTAGTTTACAAACAATACAGCTCTGTAAATAATATTATTTTTTTTATTTCAAAACTGTAAAAATTTTACAAAAAAAAAGACAAGAAAATTTTTAAGCTAGTCAGAGTCAGAGTGGCCTATGTTATAGTACGTAATAGAATGAATAATAGTAAATTATTCTCAATCTTATCATATGGTTTTTCTTTCTTTTTCGTTGTTTGAGCCAAGTCTATTACTTCGAAATTGATATCTTCTTTTTCCATTTCTTTCTCAGCAGCCTCTACCGTTCTTGGATGTTCTTCTCTGTTTAGTAAATTATAATTATTGGAAATATAAGTAAGTTTTCCGGCCCTTTCCACGGGATTTTTGTTTTTCTTGGCCGATGGAGAAATCCGTAAGTATCTACTAAGGATCTTTTCGGCTGCGGCTGTTGACGATGGTTAATTTAAATTGTCTATAGCCAATATACTTATTTTAGAGCTGGAGCAAATTCTTGCCCACCAGACAATAATTTTCTAGTGTGTGTATATACAAGGTTGTTCACCACATACGACCCGGAGTATTGTAGCTAAACTATTAGATTTTTACAAATTGTAAGTTTTGGGTTCATTGAAGGACTATTAGAGCTACAATTTAAAAATATTTTTACAAGATATGCTCCCAAATAGCTCCCAACAAGATATGTCCCAAATAAGTTAAAAATATTATAGTTGTATTTTTTAAATGGAACACCCTGTATATTATTCTATTTTTAGATTCTACGATTGAAATAAAGGTAAATTTGATTAAGGTTTATCACACTTAAACCTTACCGTTTTTGAAATATTTTCAATTTTATGAAATTGCAGTAAAAATGTTAAGGCTTCATTTCTCGAAGGGTATCAAAGTTTTTAATACTAAATCTTTACTGAAGATTATTTATTGATCAGATATTGTGTTGCAATAATAAAAATTTTGCTACCTTATACAGAGTGTCCAAAAATTTCTATTAAATAATTACTAGCTTTAAACGCCAATAACTTGTTTAATTTAAATGAAACACCCTATATATTTTACGTGAATCAGATGCACAATGTAATTGTCACTATACCCATGAAATATTGATATTTTAGATTATTTTTAAAGATGTAACAAATTTTCAAAGAGTACAGATACTACTATTGTCGATATAGTTCGCTTATTTCATTAAAAAATATAAAAAAAACTGTTTAAATATTGTTTGTTAAAAAGGACCAATTAATATGATCCCAGTATTCAAACTACATTAATTGACTGTTTACGTTGATTAATAATAATTGCTCCAAATACTAAAAAACTGAATACTAGTAACAGTTTATAAATTTTATTTCATTTTTTGACGAATGCTTGTTTATAAAAACAGAGACGTTTATTTTCATAACTTATTATTATATTGATTTCTGAGCCAAATTCACATTTATTTAGAATACTTTATTGATTAAAACAATTTAAAAGTATGTAATTCACTAATTTTTGGTCGGAAATAATGGTGGTAGGTATATTTAATTGGTATACTCTTTCACAAAGATTTAAATAGTTTTTTTTGTATACCAATGGCCGTGTAATACATTTTGTACATATATGTGGCTTTAAAAAAATCTGAAATGTCAATATTCCATTGGTATAGTGATAAATGAAGTCTAAATTATAAGAAAATGCATTTTCTACAAAAACTTGAAGAGATGGGTAAAAAATGGTATAATACAATTTGATAGACAATTACATTGTGCATCTGATTCGCGTAAAATATATAGGGTGTTCCATTTAAATTAAACAAGTTATTGCCGTTTAAAGCTAGTAATTATTTAATATAAATTTTTGGACACTCTGTATAAGGTGGTAAAATTTTTATTATTGCAACACAATATCTGATCAATAAATAATCTTCAGTAAATATTTAGTATTAAAAACTTTGATACCTTTGGAGAAATGAAGCCTTAACATTTTTACTGCAATTTCATAAAATTGAAAATATTTCAAAAACGGTAAGGTTTAAGTGTGATAAACCTTAATCAAATTTACCTTTATTTCAATCGTAGAATCCAAAAATAGAATAATATTGTCAAGACTTAAATATAGGCCAACTTGGGTTTACATCAAATTGGGAAAAATCATGTAAAATATAATTCTAGTAAACCAATTTGATGTAGATTCAAGGGAATCGTTCGCGTATACGTCGACCTGAATATGTTCTTATAATAAACATTGTTAATTAAACAATTAAAATCAGGTCGATGTAAGCGTGATGTTTCAGGGCTAGCTCGTACTAAATATCGGTGCTGGAAATATACAAAGGAGATTTTTGAGCACGTACCCGCCGATAATTGGGACGAGCGGAAAAATATAAAATGGTGTGCTGAGGACAGGGGTAGTAAGTCAGTCCATCGATGTGAGTCGTATTATACAGTCAGTAATTCGCGTTATCAGTCCGTTAGTAGAAGACAGCGCAGACTGAAGATGTTCCTGTAAGTACTTAGTTAACTAAACCATTAAGTCTTGGCATTCCCCAAAATTGTATTATACTGTGAACTTAATATTAAATAAATGCACATTTTGTTCAATGGTTGTTTTGATTGAGAGAGAGAACCTGGTATAGCGACCCTAGCAAACAACCCCCAGCTAGGTCGCGACAATATACAGGGTGTCTCCATTAAAAAAAACGAAGAAAAATTATTTTGTATTTTAGGAAGTTTGGCGTAGAATTTTGAGCATCCTGTATGATTTACGATTACCATATTTATAACAAAATAAGTAAAGCTTCTAAAGTAAATACCTAATGTAGTTTTGATTTCAAGACAGTTTTTGTATTTTATTCCAATCATAATATTACTAGTAGATACAGTGGTTTTAATTGTGGTCAAACGCGGTCAAACTCAAACCAACTTCTATGCCTATCTTCTCATTAGGCCAATAATTAACAGATTCAGCGTTAACAACACCAAAAAAGTACGCCGCTTGCTGATAGCTATACATAAAAGACGCTTCGTTAAGCCAAACTAGTCCTATTTAATGCCCCTTGTAATTGCTACTCATTTATTTACAGTTCCATCTGACCCTGGTACGCTGTAACCCTTCCGTGTTAATTGTTGCCGGTAACATGACTCGTGACATTAATTTTTCAGCGGCTCGCTGTAACGCGATACGTCCCTATCCTTCTCGATCAATTTCGCACAACAGAATAATTACATTCGGACAAAACCTTAATTATAAAACTGAATTAATCGAGACAATCACTGACAACAATCGAGACAAAGCTCTGATAATAGTCAGTCACAACACATACATACCATACAGAAATAAAAAACAATTATGTGTGCACTATGTGCGCATGTGTTATTATTTGTATAATGTTTTGTATTATCTTTTGTTTGTTTGTTTGTGTACCTTGTTTTTTTACTTTTTTTGTTAGTTTACCTTTGTCTACAAATTTAAAAAAAAATTTTGACAATAAAGGCATTTATTTATTTATTTATTTATTCATATTTGAAGTGAAACTTCTTACTAACAGCTATTAAATTGAAGGATTTGAAGGACATGTTCGAAAAAGTAATAAATTAAATACCGTAAAATGGGGTGAATAGGGACTGGAGGGTGAATAGGGACGAAATTAGAAAATTTCTTTGAAAAGGAAATGCACTTTTTCAGTAATGACTAATGGAATCTGCGCATGTCGAAATATTTACTAGAGTACTAATTGGTTCTATTGGCAATACTGGTTTTAGTGTCAAAATTCACATGTCATCTGTCAATAGTTACAAAACAGCTGATCAAAAGTGTCAAGTTATAAGTCCTAAAAAACTTCATGTGGTTCTCCTAGAAAAAGTAAGTGAATATTATTCATATTTGGGAGTTAGTTAGCGAATTTGTCCTTAAATGAAATTGGGGAGTTTTCTAGATGACATTTTTTTACCTAAACACTGCATATTTTTGTGTATAGGGGAGAATAGGGACAACATGCCAAGAACATATAAAAGGCTTTTCGGCAAAGGTTATAAGCACCACACTAAGGAAAATATCTTACAAGCTTTAGAAGAAATCCGAAACAGTACTTTGAGTTTCCGTAAGGCGGCTCAAAAGTACGGGGTACCAAAGTCGGTTCTATTTCGCCATGCAAATGGCGAAGTGAAGAAACAAGGCGGACAAACGGTACTGTCAGCCCAGGAAGAGTGCATGTTCATTGAAAGAATTAACATCTGCTCAGAATGGGGATATCCCATTGATTGCTACGATTTGCGTCTAATCGTTAAGAATTATCTAGATAAATTGGGGAGGAATGAACCAAGATTTAAAAACAATTTACCCGGGAAGGATTTTGTTTACAGTTTTTTAAAAAGAAATAAAAAAAAATTTCGCTAAGATTTTGCGAAAAAATAAAACGCTCTAGAGCAAATGTTTCGAGAGAAGTTATAAATTATCATTTTGATAACCTAGAGCAATGCCTGCAAGGCATTCCTCCATGTAACATCGTAAATTACGATGAAACGAATTTATGTGACGACGTAGGTACCTTTTGCCGTTTTTGATGGTGTTTAAACAGTATAACAAAAATGATTTTTTTCTTGTAGGAAAAACAACAAGCAAACATCCAGAGAGAATAATGAACACAACAAAATCTAGCACATCGATAATGTTTGCAGCTTCGGGAGATGGTAAACTCTTACCCGCATATGTTGTATATAAAGCGCAACATATTTACTCATCTTAGGGAATAGGAGGACCGCGTGGAAGTAGGTACAACCGTACTCGATCGGGTTGGTTTGATAGAAATACGTTCGAAGACTGGGTCAACACTGTAGCTTTACCATATTTAAACAAACTGGAAGGAAGAAAAGTTTTATTGGGCGATAATTTAGCATCTCACATTTCAGTAGATGTAATAAAAAAACTGAAAGAAAATAATATTGATATGATTTTCCTCCCTCCCAATTCGACGCATTTAGCACAACCCCTAGATTTGTCTTTTTTCAGACCATTAAAAATAGCATGGAGAGAAATTTTATTGAAATGGAAAAAGGGGGAATGGAGGAAGGAGTCTTCTATACCGAAGTCCAAGAAAAATATTTTATCTGGATTCAAAAAAGGTGGCAATGTACCCCTTAATAGGCAAGAAGTATTAAGATGTTTACCGGAGGAGCCTATTGAAGTTGAAGATGTGGAGATCGAAGCAGCAAATAATTCTATATTAGATCTATTGAAGGAGTTGCGCTACACGCCTGGAAAGAGAATCCAGTTTGATTCGGAATCAGACTCAGCTTCAAGTAATATTTACAATGCCGAAACAGCTAATAATATCGAATATGATGAGCATGAAAGTGATCAGAGTATGGACTTTGAGGAACCTGAAGATACTTCACCATCACTATCACCATCACCATCACCATCCTGTAATAAATATAGTGATATGCTATCTCAAACTGATATTAATGTAGGAGACTGGGTTTTAGTTAAATTTCCAGTAGATAAGAAAATGCAAATATTAAGCAAAGGGTTTATATAGGAAAAGTTACCCAAAAAGATGGTCCATCCATTTTGAGGGAACATTTTTGCGAAAAAGACCCTCTGCAAGAGAAAAACTGGGAAACATATACGTTTTTCCAAATATTGAAGACAGAAGTGACTTTACTTCACACCAAATAATTAAAAAACTAAACAAATGGTCAGAACGCAGAGGAATATTTAACTTTGAAAATATTGACACCCAAAAATTTGAGAAACTTTAAATTGATACGGACATATTACCTAATACCTAGTACATAACAGAAAATAAGTATATATTTTTATTTGTCCTATAATTGTTTAAGTGTATTTCGGTATATTTTCTATATTTGTATGATTTATATGATGTCATAGACACAATGGTAACAATACACAATATATACAACTTAAATTCCATACATACGAGGCGTTTCGGAAAAAATAAGAACGATAGAAAAACAATATAACATACGAACATCTTTCAAAACACAAAATACACTTAGATCCATTTTATCACATACTAAACCAATAAATACAGAACAACAAACAAAAAATTTAATATACCAAATACCCTGTTAATGCGATAAATTTTACATTGGTGAAACATCTAGACCCTTAAATGTTAGAATTAAAGAACATAAAGATTATTTAAGAAAGGGAGATTTTCACAAATCTAAGATTTGTCAACATTCTTGGGACACAGGGCACAGAATAAATTTTAATAACGCCAAAATTATAATGAAAGAAGCAATAGCCTCTAAAAGAAAAATAAAAGAGGATTTTTTAATTCAATCTAATAAAAATAAATCTATTGCTCATGCATCTGTAGATGTTAGTAATGTATGGCAATCGCTTCTTTGATTTTAAAGAACAATAGATACAAGATAAATAAACATAACATACGTAAAATTTAAAAATAATCATACAGAAAGTTTGGGGCTTTTTGGTTTTACCTTATTGAGTAATTGTTATCAGGTAGTAATTGTTAATTTTGAAGTTTAAATATCAAGTTAAAAATGTCATTTTAACAGAACGTCAACGGTTTCTTGGACGTATCTGTTTTAAAAAAGTAAAGTGTTCTCGAATAGTTGAATTTAAATATTTTAAATAGTTTTTTTTCTTTATTCTTTGTATTTTTTTGCTTCCGACGACGGAAAGAGATAACTTTCCGAAACGTTAAGCATTTTTTTGCTTTGTTAGACAAATTTGTATTACCGTAAACATAACTTCTGACAAGCAGCGTCCGTTTAGCTTTAACGCAGAAGTGTATACAAAAAATAATTATTTTATTTTGTAGATTTTCTTGCAGCAGTGGCGAAACACCCATACAGGATTTTTTTGGAAAGATGAATCCGCCACATAGGTATAGACATTTTTTATATGCATTAGTGTTAAGTTGATATTTGCTATTAGTTATAAACAATTAGTTATGATTTAGTTCTTCATTTTCCAAAAATCAAAATTCCAAAATCCCATATAATTTACATGCAATGTGGTAACGTAGAAAAATGAAAAAAAGTGTCACTTTGCACATTGCTATCAATTCGCGAACCTTGTCATTTTTTGACGTTTGTAGAAAAAATATAGTTTTTGCGCGTAAAAATTGTTTTTTTTTGGTGTAAAGGCGCATTATTACGACTCGTGTACTTGGCAAGTATTTTTTATTGGCCTACAGGATCTGGCGGGAGTGCGGCGTAGCTCCTATAATAAATAACTTAGAAATTCTGTATAGATACCAGACGCACCGTGTATACCCTGTATACCAATTACAAATGTTTGTCAAGTACACGAATCGTGAGAATGCGCCATAACAAATAGTTTTTACGATTCAGCAAGAACAGTTAAAATCTTCAAGCTAAAAAAGAATTTCGAATTTATAGCGATGAAACACGAGATATCTAGGAATTTTCCCGAGACTATATCTGTCAGAAAAGTTAATCATTATTTTACTTCTCAAAATAAAATAGAAAGTAGAATCATGGGAAATAGAGACGGAAAAGAGTTATTCTACTTGTTAGGTCCAGATTCAGCGTTAATTATGAGAGACGAGGATAATACGAAATAGAATTATCCAGGGTCCCGTTTAGTTTCGGCAAGTTATTTTAGCAAGTTAGAAGACATTACGCGCTCGAACAAATACCTTTCAGAATATTAGCGGATTCAAAAAGGCGGAAATATTATGAAATGAGTAAAGTTTGAGCTATCGATAGAACTGTGCAATTATTTATTTCATAGCTTTATAGCTAAAATATTTCCAATTTAAATGTCCCCTGGGAAATAAAATTAAATACAGGAGTTACAACTTTAATGGCGACTGGTACAACTAACCGAAAAATTTTCCAGTTATCCAACCGCTAGTTATACCGTGCTGGCAACTGTTAGTTTTGGGTCGGTAGTTACATGTGTGGAAGTAAATTGCATAGGGATCTTATTAAGTCGGAGTGAGAGAAATGCGACGGTGTGCTGTTGCGGCGTTGCCGGTACACCTTTCCCTATCTAGTAAAGTAAAATCACGATCACAAACCGCTTATTTTTAAACTTTTTTTCGAAAAGATAACTAGACGAAATCATTAGATATGTTTCTGAGCATCTAAAATCGAATTATAAGGATATCGTTAAGGTGTCCATTTTTTTACAACGAGAAAACGTCAGTAATCGCGATAATTTAAAAACTTAACACGCCATAACTTAAGAACCACTTTAGATATTGAAACTGTTTTTTTTATTTTGAAGATCGGATCTTTTACAATATGATTAATAACTATACGCGGTGTAGCTAATTTAGTTGGTTGCTTTTATAATAATATACAGAGTGTAACTTAAATTATAAAAACAATCTTAAACCCCAGCGCCACATCAAGGCATAGCTACATTACTGGGAACACATTCACACAACCTTTCACTCCAAACAAATTACTATGAGTACTACGAGCACAAATCTAAAAATTAATCCAGACGGCTCTTTAGGTACGAATACTAAATCTAGGTGGTTCATTATTTTGCCTAAAATTAGTATATAGGCAGCACCAACACAAATCTAAAGTTTCGACTCTTTAATTTACCTAAAATATACACTCATAGTGTTTAACTAATAATTTGTTTTTAATTATACACATGCACACACTCCTTCATAGACATACGTTATGTTAGTAAAAAAATAATTCTTTTCATGAAATTTATGGTTTAAAAATGCGGCAATGGTAAATAATCTAAAATATATGTATCCTTATTAATGTTTTACCACAAAAAATGGACGGAGCTTTATTATAAAAGAGGACGGTTTCTCATAAACATTTATTATTTTAGTAAAAATGCCTGCACCACCATCAGGTAAGTTTTTAACATTTAGTTTTATCTAAAGATTTACTTTATTTTTAATTTTTATATATATTTTTAAAAGGGACCTAACATTAAAAAGGACCTAAAGATTTACTTTATTTTTAACATTTACTTTTTAATTTATTTTTTAAAAAGGACCTAAAGATTTACTTTATTTTTAATTTTTAATATATTTTCTATGTTTAATTCTTTTCCAATGTATTTTAAAGGACCTACAGATTTACTTTATTTTTTATTTTTATATATTTTTAAAAGGAACCGAACATGACTACAAAACTACCCATTACCGATTATCGAAGACCTGACAGATAGGCTGGCTGGCCAAAAGTATTTTACGATTTTGAATTGTCGGTCGGGGTATCACCAGATCAAGCTATCCGAAGAGTCAATCCCCATAACGGATTTCATTACTCCTGATGGAAAGTATGAGTATGTAAAGGTGCCGTTTGGGCTAACCAACGCCCCATATGTTTTCCAACGTGCTATGGACACTATTCTTGGGGATTTGAGATTCAACAAAGTCTTAGTCTATTTGGACAACATTTTGGTTCCATCAAAGACCATTGAAGCAGGACTGGAAACACTTAAAATTGTACTTACTCGTCTGGAAGAATATGGTGTCAGTTAACTTAACCTAGAAAAATGTCACTTTCTTACTGACGAAATTGAATACCTAGGCTATATTATCAGAAACGGATAAATTCAACCGAGTTCAACCAAATTGGAAGCAATCAAAAATTTTCCTGTCCCGAAAAACATTCATCAAATTCGTCAGTTTTTCGGTTTGATTGGACATTTTAGAAAATGTGTGCCACGTTTTGCGCAAAAATCTAAACCTTTGAGTAAATTATTGAAGAAAGCAAAAAAAAGGGAATGGACAGATGAACAACAAAGATCCTACGACTGCCTGAAAGAATTTATGACTATTCCTCCCATCTTAACCATCTTTGATAGTCAAAAACAAACCATCTTGTATACAGATGCAAGTCGAATAGGAATAGCTGAAATTTGAATATAAACACAATATAAAAATATATTTTTTTTGAAATTATGAGGAAATTATGAGTACTTCAAACATACTTTCAGAGTCCTTATCCTTCCGTACGTACAGTCAGGTACAGCTATGGTATGGGAATTAAAAATCACCTCTGGATTGGGGATGGAAAAATTCAAAGAACGGGTTGATGCCCATTGCTACTTCCCAAGATGCAGCTCCCCAAGAATTATTAAATCTGATTTCATGTAAATGTGCCAAAGGTTGTAATACATCTTGTAGTTGCCGCAAAACAGGTTTGCGTTGCTCGGTAATGTGTGCACTTTGTCAGGGCAAATCATGTTCGAATAGTTTGGAGGTGGCAAAATTAGACGAAGATGAGTACGAGGACAATTTTCCTCTCGATGAAGATCAACGAAAAGAGTATTCTGCACTTTATGAACCAGATCCGGAATATGATACAGATGTGGAAGACATTCAGGAAGATTATATTGAACAGCCAGTAACATCAAAAAACGAAGGAACTCTGATGAACCTTCCACCTCAAAAGAAACCTAGGTTGACGACATGTGGATTAGGCCTATTGAAAATGAGGAGACCGCTAAAAAAACGCGCCGGGTACTTTAGCTCAAGGTAGCTCCCTGAGAGATAAGGCGGTTAAACTTGATTTTCCACCAGTCGCGCAACAATAAAAATTTAGTCCGTTATTGCGGTCATAATGAAAATTGCGTTCTTCCATTATGACCGCGACAGCAGGCTACTGCCAACCAGTAGCAAACAAGTTTTTAGGCTTTATGTCTCGGGGGTACCAATCAAGCCTATATACAAGAAACCGACACAACTCTCCAACACCAACCCGGCTCCCTATGTACACATCCAGTAATAATGGCTCTCTGGTCAGAAGAAAGAGAATTATTCCTCTTGCAGGTTGAGCATTGGCTGCTGCTTTAACTACATTAATTGCTGGAGTAATTGCAAACAGCATAGTGGAGGCAAAGCAGGCATCTCAAATACATGACCTAGAAAACAATCAAGTAATGCTATTGAATAAAGCCACAGAAAACCGTAAGACAATAAATCTGATGCTAAACGACAATAAAGCATTATGGATGGTTGTAGGGAATCAAACTGAAAAATTGAATGAAATCATTGATGATTATAACTGTTTTAACGATACAGAGAATGCATACAAGGATATGCGAGAAGAATGGGCTCTTACTGCCCCGAATGCATTTATTCGAGTATTAAATGGTGCGTTGATCGGAAAATTGGCTGTAGATCTACTACCTGGAGATGCTTAGCAAAAACTAATAAGATACTATCCAGAATTCACGAACACCATCTTTGCTCAAAACCCAACTGTAAGTAGTTATCTTACCCCTATACTGCGACAGGTTCCATCGACTTCCTGAAATTTTCAGGCATTTCAGTGACTTTCAGGAGTTCTTGTAAATTACCTGCCTGAAGGAAGTGTATTTACCTGTTACAGTATAGGTATTAATTACATAAATGTAAAAGAAGTGAATGTCAATACCAGAGGCTATAGAAAAGGGCTTTATTTACTCCCCATGGCTAAAGGACCATAATTGGGGTAGTTTAGGGGTCGGTTTGGGGTAGTGTGTTTTATGTATAGAAACATATTGATCGGTATATGTTTGGTAACCACATTATTATTAATTGATTGTTAATTGAGTATTTAATTAGAGGTTAAAGGTGTCGATAAGTGTATTTACGTCTGTAAGGTTAAATGTTAAGATAACAGTGGTTAATTTTAGCAAGCTGTTTACGAAATAGTTGGTGTTGATGAAAATGTTTTACTTATTTAAACGTATTAAATGATATCAACCTAAATGATTGACTAACTTATCCTAATTTTAATATAAAGTATAGTAAAACAAGAAATGGTTGAACATACAGTAGAAACAAGAACAAGAAATAGTTGAACTAAAATATGTTTTATTGTTATTTTAAATTTTACATTTATATTTATATTATCGATTAGATATGTTTCGTCGTATAAATGCTTGTCGTATAAGTGTTTGTTGTAGATCCATTTTTTCTCTGACGACTGGTTTAACAGCTTCTGGTACCTTTGATTTTTCTGCAAGTCTTTTTAAATTATTACATGTCATTTCCTGAGGATCATTACACACTGCCAACTAATCTTTTACATTCATACTTAAGTAAAGTTCTTCTGTTTAAGTACTCTTCTGTAATCTTTGTTTTTGCTTCAATTTCGGTAATATTTGTCTTTACCATGATGTTTGTATACATTAATAATAATAAAAACAGACTGATGATCTTTTTACTTATATAGTAAGAAAATGGGGAGAGGGAAAGATAGAGATATGAAATTATATATTAAGGCATTTTTGTTTTCACATTAATTTTATTTCGCCGTAGAACCAAATCCTTTTTCACCACGTTCTGTGTTCGAAATGGATTTTTCTACCTGTAGTAGCGGGTAGAATATTCGTTCACAGATAATTTGTGCTATTCTGTCTCCAATTTGAACATGAAAATCTTTATATGAATGGTTGAATAAAACCACTTTAATCTCCCCTCTGTAATCTTCGTCAATAACTCCTGCTATAAAAAGAAAAAATATATGTAATTAAAATTACTTTTAATGATATAGATATAAATTTTTACCTCCCACATCAATAAAATGGCTTACAGGCAAACCAGACCTTGGTGCTATTCTACCATAGCAAATTTTAGGTAATTCCAATTTTATACCAGTTGGAATTGTTGCTTTCCCCTTCGCTGGTACAATAGTATTTAGCAGGCTTTTCAAATCATGCCCTGCTGCTTTTAAACTATCTTTGGTTGGTTCAAAGGCATGTGAAACAATTTTGTTATACTTTAAGATTGGAACTTGTTCTTGTTCCATTGTCTGAGTTACTTCAAAATTGAAAGGTAATTAAAAATAATAATGATAATAATAAGTGGATAAAACCATTGGTTATATCTCTATGGTAACGTATCTGTAAATATATAATTAACAATTCTTTTATCATCATGTGGTGTAAGGGCAATTTTTTTTGGTTTATTGTATATACTTCATGTTTTTTACTACGAATTAGTTGTTCATTAGTGTGAATTTCAGTTTTATTAAATAAACAGTTATAATAATCATCAAAAGTGATTGTTTTTAGAGAAGTATTAGTTATTCCTTTAGCTTTTTTAGTGACACCTAAATCTTGTAACTTATTTTTTTGTTCAGTTGTTAATTTTTCCTTTTCGGCATGCGAATAGAAGAGTTTTAAAGCATACATTTTTGATTTCAATCCAACAAATTCACTTAAGATTCTTTCAGAGCATTCGTCTTTCATTTTTCCTAATACCTTTTTATTTACCAGTGGAATATTATAAATGTTTTCTGATGGATAATCAGACGTATCAAATCTATCAATATCATTTTTAATGTGTTTATACATATCTTCAACTTGAAAAAATTAATGAATCGGTATCTGTATACAAGAGTTTTGCATTTGTATTAAAAGTTGGTTTAATATAATTGTAATGAAAATCATATAAAATAGTTTTAGAAATGTCTAAAATGCTAAAACCAATATGTATGGGTTTATTAAATTTTATATTAAGTCGTTTCATTTCAATAATAACCATATTTTCATCAAAAATAGTCAAACTGTCAAAATTTGGTTTAGATATATAATTTTTTGCTCCATGTATTCCTAACCAAGTAGTTACTAATTTAATGTCTTTATATTTTCGTACGTTTTCCACGGTGTTTCCGAAAACACCATTATTCATTAGCTTAAAGAAGTTCTTTTCAAAATCATTTTTACTTTGTTGACGTATTATTCATTAGCTTAAAGAAGTTCTTTTCAAAACCATTTTTACTTTGTTGACGTAAGTTGGTATTTAAATCAATATATCTGTTTAACCATGGAAATTGTTTAAATTTTAAAATTTTATGAATTTTTGTAACTCGTAATCCTAAACTTAAAGCCTGTTTTAAGTTTCTATAGTGAATAACATATTTTTTTTTATCAAATAGAGTTGTTAATAATTTGGTAGTTGTTAATAATTTTTGTTGTTTTGAGGATGATGTGGGTGGTCTTAGATGTTAATCTTTATGTAAATTATGAATTTCTTTTGGATATTCTGAATCTATTTCAAGAATATATCCTATATTTGAATTATCTGGTGTATTAATAATATTTTCCGAGTAACATGCAGAATTTTCAATCCATCTAAATTCACCTATAGGTAATGATTCGCCACATTGCAGTTCCATATAAATTATTAATATCAAAATACATTAAATATGATGTTGAGTTTGTAGGATCATATTCATTCTCTATGTACTTATTATTAGCTTTCCCATATCGATTATTACATTGTGAAATTCCACCCCTTATCCCCTTTTCAATCATCATTATTTGATCTATATCTGTTATTAATTCTAATTCAATTTGTGAAATATAAAAACAAGCTGAATAAGCCAATCCTGGAGCAGTGAAATACTTTAAACAATTTAAATTATATGTTTTATAACTTATTTGTCTGAAATTTTCAAAAACGTCAGCCAATAATAAAACATCAGTTTTTAGATACAATTCCATGTATTCACGCAAGTTTTTAATTTTAAACGTATTCCAAACATTGATAGCATGATTATAATGTTCTTGTGTTACCCCACGTTTTTTTAATTTATTATAGAAATTATCTCTTGAAGGTAATTGAAGGTTTTCCAATATTTCCCAACTGTTTAGGTAATCATATGGAAATATACCTTTTCTAGATAATAAATTAAATTCCTCATTAGTTTTACAGAAACTTCTTGTTATAGTTTTTTCTGTAGAATCTAGGTAAGAACTTAATTTATCTAAACTGGCATGAATCTAAACGAATCTAAAAACCTAAATTGAATGTTTGTATTTTCTATGTATTTTGTAAATGATATATACTTTTCCTTATTGATTGGTAAAAGTGTTATTAAACCACCAATTTCAGTGGACAATTTCTTTATGATAAAATAACTATCATAACCAGATAGATTGTGAAATAAAACAGGTATCATATGATCGTCTACATAGTTAAGGTTACATAAAGAATGAGCACTTCCTCTGCATTTACCGGTAAAGTGGCAATGATCTTTAACTTTTAAATCATTTTCAGTAAATGGTTTAGAACAAATGTGACAAGTTGTTAAGTTATGAAATAATGCTTGTTCTGAAATTGTTAACGGAATCATTGGAACTATTTTATTAAAAATTGGATGTAGTTATAAAGTAAAGCTATTTTTTTTTTAATTCCTGACAGAACCAACTAATACAATTTTTTCCAGTATAAATATTAAATTTGGAAATGGAATTATCAAAATTACATAACAGATAATACGCAATGTTACATGGTATATGTTTTTGATATTTCTGTATATTACCCACAGTTGAGTCATTAATATTTTCTAATAAACTTGCAATATCTGCATAAATTACAAAAGGAAATTTTTCTTTATTTTTAAACTGATCAAATTTAATATATTTTTCTTTTAAAGTTGGTAGAGTAATTTTAGTTTTATTAATATTTTTACATGACCACATATGTTTAGTTAAAACCTCTCGAGAATAAAAATGATTTAGACAACGATCACAATAAAATTTTGAAGTACTTACATCACCAGTTTGTTGATTTAATAATCTTGATAGATTTTTAATTAACGCAAAATGAAAAATTTGTTTAAAGGAGATAATATCATTACTAAAATGATTTTCATCATTATCACTATCACTATCATTATTATTAAATATTTTATTTGTAGAGAGCATTAATAAATTAACTTTCATCAAATAATTAAACGTACTTAAACATACTGGTAAAACTGTTTTCTTTTCTACAGTAAAAACGTTACTAGAAATATTATTCATTGCTTCAAATTTTTTTATATCCTTTAGTTTTACTGGAAAATTAATATTATCACATTTTAAAAACCTCACTAAAATGAAGATAAGAAGACGTTCTTCTTGGATTTTGATTAGAGCTACAAGGATACAATGCTGCTACTATAGACCAGAGAAAACAATAATTATCTTTATTTTCAATATTAAGAACCCCTTTAGTATTTTGAATAAATTTTGGTATCGATACATATGTTGAATTGCTTACATTTATTGGTGTATAGTTATTAAAATTAATTTTTAATTGTAATATTTGATTAAGAGCCCATCCAGAATCTCGTTCTTGAAACTCTTCCAGTTTTTTCAATAAATTATTTTTAATATGATCATCATAAAAAAATTTTTAAATTTATATTGTGATCTACTGCTCGATTTTTTGTAGAAAAATGTTTAATTTCAGTTTCCCCAGTTTGAGGTTTAATAAAATTTCCTAAAAAGATGACATTTATTTTTAATAATGATTTCTGAACTTCTTTTTTAACTTTGCACAAAAAAGATCTATAAGTTTTTTTAAAAAATATGACTGGGTCTTTAATACTAAAATTAATTATTGCTCCTGTTCTAATGCGATTTTTGAAGCAAGAATCAAGTTCAATCCAACATAATTCTTTTTTCTGTTTAATTTTTTTTATATTTAAATTGTTCTCTGAGATACTTAAGTAAACTCAAATTAGATTCTAATTTTGAAGAAATATTTTTTTCTGTTTTATTACTATTTTTTAAATATTTTTTTAAAATTAAAATAGTTTTGTTTAAGTATTTTATCCACTTATTCTATTCATTTATATTTTTAATTAACACATGTTGAGTTGGTTGGATGATTGTTTATTTGTTTGTCTGATGTGATTTCAATAGCAACTGAAGTCTATTTTCTTTTTAATTGAGTTTATATATTTTTTCATATTAGAATATTAAATATATCAAAGTACATAAATCAAAGTTCATTTCTAATAATAACTTAAATAGACATATTTAGGTACTTTACATTAATAAACAAATTTTATTAATATCAATTTTAATAATAATTAAAACAAACATGTTTATTTCAATATTTACTTCATGTTAATAAACAATCTTGAATCAAATATTAATAAACAATAATTTTGTTTATTAAAATTATTATCAGAAAATATAATAATAAAATTGATGTAAACATATTTACTTCATGCTCGTGAACAATTTTTATCTGTTTATTTTGTTTAGACAAACATATTTACTTCATGTTAATAATAATATTTTGAAACAAATATTAATATAAACATGTTAATAAATAATTTTTATCTGTTTATAATAATATGGTGAATCAAATATCGATAAACATGTTTACTACTTATGAATAAATAAATTTTGTTTACATCAATTTTATTATTAGATTTTATAGACGGTTTAACATTTATTTTCTGATAATAATTTTAATAAACATATTTACTTCATGTACATGAACAACTTGTATATGTTTATTTTATTTTGATAAACATATTCACTTCATGTTAATAAAAAAATTATATCTGTTTATAATAATATTTTGAATCAAATATTGATAAATAATAATTTTAAAAACAAACATGTTTATTACTTATGAATAAACAAATTTTGTTTTTCTGATAATTTGAACAAACATGTTTATTTCATATTAATAAACAAATTTTGTTTATGCAATACAATAATGTTTATTTCATATTAATAAACAAATTTTGTTTGTATCATTATATTTTATAGACTAGTTGATATCTATTTTAATTCAAAACAAAAATGTTTATTTCATATTAGCGAATAATGTTTATCCTTAGAAACATTGTAAAATTTTAATGAGTAGAATATTATTATTATCAAACAACTCGTGATACATTTTTTAATTATTTAGTAATATATATATACATTTAAATTTTACGTTAGGACATATTCAATCAAGAACGATTGAAATATTATAATGAATACCCCAAGCATTTTCATTTTCGAAACTTTGGAAAAGGGCCGTCTGCCCAATAAGTTGTTACTTGTTTTTTTTAAAAAACTTATTCAGGTAAGTTTATTATTACACATTGTTTAGTGATTGTTATTTATTTTTCTTTTATTGTTTTCTTAGATATGGGAGAAAAGATATTAAGAACGTTAATGGTAAAGTTCATTTATATCTAACGTATTCGCCGAGGAACAGTACGTTGGAAAAAAAATTGAAAGGGTTGCCAGTAAAATACATGCGAGTCGTGGCTGATAATGATGAGGAATTACAATTATTCCTCTATGGAATTAAAGAGTTCGGTGAACTAAATTTCTCAACAACAGAAGAAGAAGAGGAAAGAAGATTAACAGATGTGCTACCACCACCACAAGCACTACCCCAACAAGAAGAACAACCAAAACATAAAAAGATTAAAATATTAGAAAACAGGATACTCAAGCCAGCATCGTCAGCAACAGTGTCACCAACAGAGTTCATTACAATCTACGATGATGATGCTGACAACTACGAGAGCCAGAAATTTACGGTTTTATAACTTATTTTATTAATATATTCTGTATATTATTATTAATATAATTCAGAATAAAAGACTATATTAAAATTTTAAATGTTTTATTTAATACAATATTATTATTTACAATATACATACTAATATTTTTTACAATAAACATACCAATAGTACAAGAAATAAGCGTTTTCAACTGCACAATATAAATTATTGTCTAAATGTTGTCCACAATCGTAAGATTTAAATATACCCTTTAATTGATCAAATGCTAGACATCTCTCAGTTTCTAAGTCAATGATATCGTTAGTTAAAAATTTTTCTAACCATTTTTTTTCTCGATTCCTTTAACTGCAATAATTTCTTCATGTACATTTTCTTTAATAAAATTTGAAATATTTTCACAGGGTAGATAATTTTGTCCAGATGATCCATCGAATTCTAAACCATGTAAATATTTACTTGACCAGCACATACGATTCTGAACTTTTATATTATAGTGTTTCAATTCAACTGGATAAGTGATGAATTTATGACCAACTAAATAACCATTATCAACGTTAATAATTGCTATTTCCTTACATATAAAATTTCTTTGTCCATATTGGAAACCTTGTACATCAATTATGAACATTATAAAGATTTTTGCTTTTTAAAATAATGAGGACACTTCTAGTTACTCTGTCTGACGGCAACTGATAATTTTAATTGATTCGTATAATATTAAAGGAATTTTAGAGAGATAAAGAAATGAAAACATGTTTACAGTACTTTTACTGTACTTGTTAGTGGGTTGTATTTTACTAATTTATCATGTAAAATTAAACAATATGCAGTAGTCTTGGCAGGTATCGATTCACCTGTTTCAAATTCAATACGAATATCGACTGCACCACTCTTTAAAATATCCTCTCCTTGACGTGAACAATCTATAACCACCAGAGGAACATTGTTCTTGAACTGAATGGGATAGTAAGTCGGTTCACTAAACGGTTTATAGTAGTATGATTTTTGGAACTGAGTATACATTTCATATAGAACTGCATATCTATTAGTTAAATCTATATTCCCAATAATAATATAACGAGGCTTTTCCAACTGATTACTTGATTTAACAGCCCATGTATGGTTTTTAGTCTGTTGCAATTCTGGATATTCATGCAATTCCCAACTTCTAAAGGCAATTGGTAAATCTCTATTGTTTTCAGATGTTTTCAAAATTTTTTAACAATCGCAATTTTTGGCTATCATTAACTGAAGTAGGCATTGGGCCACCTTAGACCAAGGTCAGCCCCGATTTTCTCCCTAAATTTAGGGAAATTTTCCCGTCCATAGTGCCCCACCCTATGTAAACTTATAACATAGCGTATATGTAATTTCCCTAAATCTACTGAATTTTAGATTTGGCAACGTCGCATATCGCCGAGCGCCCGGCAACACCGCATCTGTCAAGCGCCAGCGCCATCTACCGCGTAATATCCCTAACCATATCGGACAGCGCCACCTACCGTGTAATAGACCAACGTCACCTAGCGGGTAGCGCAGCGCCATCTATCGAATCTATCTTAAGTTATATGACAAACGCCATCTATCATGTAATATACACAGCCTTTCACTCCAAGTAGGTAGCACGAACACTGATCTAGAACTTAATCCAGACGGTTCTTTAATTCACCATATACACCCTACAATAACTACATTCTAACAATACGAACATATAACCGCCTTAATGCAAATTTACATTTATGCCGTTTATACGCCCGCATCTTTCCAAATGTCTTCAAACACCAGACACATTTTCGAAAATGTGAATGTGCTCGCAGTTGTGTAGGGGTAAACACACGAAAACACCAATTACACACATAAACCCGCTCTTCCCGCGAAATAGTACATAATGCATCCATTACGCTATCAGAGACAGAAATAATTTTTGCAGACGTTGTGCAGTTTTAAAAAAAAGATGCGGTAATAGGAAATGATCGAACACACATACATCCTTATCAAAGTTTTTTATCACAAAAAAATAGACGGGGGTTTGTTATAAAAGAGAGAGGACATTTTCTAATAAACGTTTATTATTTTGTACTAGTAGTAGTAAAAATGCCATCACGTAAGTATTAATTTATAATATTTTATTTTTAAAAAGCTTAAATACCTAACACATAAAAGTTTATTTTTTAACGTTTTTCATATACTTTAAGGAGAGAGCTTAATTTTTAATATATTTTATTTTCTATGATTACTAATTTTAAGGGTCCTAACACATAAATATTTATTTTTAACGTTTAGTTTTTCATATACATATTTTAAGGAGAGAGCTTAATTTTAATATGTTTAATAATAATTTTTAATACATTTTATTAAGGGACCTAACACATAAATATTTATTTTTAACGTTTTTCATATACTTTAAGGAGAGAGCTTAATTTTTAATATATTTTATTAAGGGGCCTAACACATAAATATTTATTTTTAACGTTTAGTTTTTCATATGACCTAACACAAAGCTTAATTTTGAATATATTTTATTAAGGGACCTAACACATAAATATTTATTTTTAACGTTTAGTTTTTCAATTACTTTAAGGAGAGAGCTTAATTTTAATATATTTTATTAAGGGGCCTAACACATAAATATTTTTTAACGTTTTCATATACTTTAAGGAGAGAGCTTAATTTTAATGTATTTTATTAAGGGACCTATCACATAAATATTTATTTTTAACGTTTTCATATACTTTAAGGAGAGAGCTTAATTTTAATGTATTTTATTAAGGGACCTAACACATAAAAGTTTATTTTTTAACGTTTAGTTTTTCATATGACCTAACACAAAGCTTAATTTTAATGTATTTTATTAAGGGACCTAACACATAAATATTTATTTTTAACGTTTTCATATACTTTAAGGAGAGAGCTTAATTTTAATGTATTTTATTAAGGGACCTAACACATAAAAGTTTATTTTTTAACGTTTAGTTTTTCATATGACCTAACACAAAGCTTAATTTTAATGTATTTTATTAAGGGACCTAACATATAAAAGTTTATTTTTAACGTTTTCATATACTTTAAGGAGAGAGCTTAATTTTAAGGGTCTAAGTTTTATTTTTAATGATTTTACCTAACCATAAAAATATTTAGACCTCTAACACATAAAAGTTTTAACGTACAGTTTTAATTTTATTTTTTCTTTTCAGACTTTTCTTTCTGCCTCGACTTCGCGCGAGACATCACCTGGGATTATTACCCCGGCGAGGATGTAAGTCTTTTCGAGATATTGTTATTATAGATTTAAATATGGTCGTTTTTTACAGTTCGCTTACATTTTGTCGCCTCAACCGGCTCCAGGGCCCTGTCCCCCGCAGCCCCTGGAGCAACTCTGGGCCGACCAGGTGGGGGAGGTATTTATGACCATATGGGCGGACACCACAGATAAGGTGGTGTATGTGTATTACACCACCGCCCAAGAAGAAAATATAGACGTATAGTAAAAAAATAATTTGAATAAAGAGATATAAAAATATTGAGATGTTTTCTTTTACATAACCCACCTATAATTTTTATTTCAGAAAAAAAATACAAAGTTTTAAAAATACCGTTTATTTAAAAGCCTAGCAGTGAGAGTTACAATATTTATTTCTAAGAGGCAAACAATATAAAATATGAATATAAAACAAAAAATTTAAAAAAAAAATAATATTTATATATATATACGCCGAGAGAGAACAAAATTTTATCATGTTGCTAGGATAATAATACAAAATTAAAGCCAAGTACAAAAAATTTAAAAGTAGAGGGAGATGGCCGATTCTGCATCAGGAGCAGGAGCAGGACCAAGGAGCCGGAAGTGACGTCATCAGCTAAGAACATGTAAAATAGGCTAATAAACAAGAATAAACAGGTTTAAACAACAAACAACAGCTTTTGAACTGCTTTTAACGGCTTTTTAGCTTAAAACAACAGACCTGTTCATTTTTTGTTCAAACCCGTTTATTTCTGTTTTAAAGCGATTCAAAGCGGTTCAAACCTGTTTATTCTTGTTTATTAGCCTATTTTAACTGTTCCTAGCTGATGACGTCATTTCCGGCTTCTTGCTCCTGCTCCTGATGCAGAATCGGCCATCTCCCTCTACTAACGTCTACCTCCGGAACTACCGCGCGCCACCTATCGGGTAGGTCAATAATGAAGGTAACTGTAATTTAGGACGCATGACGTCATCCACCTGACGTCATACAGATATTTTAATTTATTTTTAATAAAAAAGTTCGGTGTAGGGTTTGAACCACGGACCTGCCGATCACCAATCTAACGCCTTAACCAACATGACCACAAACGTATTTAAAATTAATTGTAGGTATGTCTATATGAGGGCCCCAAACTAAAGCTGTCTCAAAGGTATAGATCACCTAATGAACGACGTTCGTACTTGTGTACGAATATACCGTCAAATACCATATACGAGCGCCATTCACCATATGCCATATACCTAGCCCTGCGCCCCCGGGGACCCCCATTAAAAATTTATTAGCACCATTGATTTATCAAAAATAAAAGCAGAATATTTACTTACCACAAAATAGCTATAGGGGCGTAGCACCAGCAGCAGCAGCAGCAGCACCAGCAGCACCACCAGCAGCCCCAGCAGCCCCAGCAGCGCAAGGTAAGTACCTAAACTATCTCTAGGATGTGGGAGCAGCGGCATACGTGTTGTCGCGACGACCACCGCTTAAAGACTGATACAAAAATAAATGTAGCCCTTATTTAAAAGTTTTTATAATAACATTGTTGTTGAAGGTTGAAACCATTACCAAAAGCAAACGTCAAAAAAAAATCAACGAGCCCTTATTTCTAAGTAAACACGTATCAGAGACCCTTTGTAATGCAAAAACGTTAATATATATCATTGATTTAATAATTTATCAAAATTAACTAATAAGTACTGTTAAAAGCATAGAGTAATTAAAGTTGTAGTGCGACCTGGTTACCCAACAATTGTTTGTTTAATATTTCATTAATTATTGCAACAACAAAAGCATAGCATACCATCTTTTGTAACTAGGTTAGCCAATTCGAATAAATGTATTCAAAGGGTGAACATGTGTTTGATTTTCCCGTATTGGAATGAGACGACATCACATGGCGATCCTGCCAGGACATGTACGTAACTCCCGACTACCATCCAGCATCCACATGATGTCAGAAATGGTCAGATATTAAACAACTCCAGTATGAAAATATTGGATAGAACGTTTATTGTCAGAATTAAACGAATAATAAACAGACAAGAAACCATCATTGTTGTAACGGACCACCAGATTAACATGTCGACCTTTAATACGATCATGAGCTACTACGCGGCGAGATTTTACAGTGAAGAAGGGCACCATGATATAAACAATGGGAGGCTACTAACATGCATGGCGGGGATAATAGCCAACTGTTCGGACTTCCGTGCCATTAGACCCTGGCAAAGCATGGCAAATGCATACAAGACCGCCGGAATAGAACTTATTATGCAGGAAATGACCAAAGATGAATTCATGATCTTCGTCACTAATGACGAACGAACACAGGAATTTATAGACCTCTTCGGAGACGATATAGGGTACGTTTTGCAAGACACAAAAACACCGTTCGTAATCTGTTTGACCATAGTCATGGGTATGGTGAAGACGCTGACCACCGCTAACTATTTTAAATGGACAGAGGGTAGGGTTCGAACATTCGCTGGGACTCTTGGGGATACGTATACGATGAACAACTATAAACAGAACATGTACCCAAAGTTATCTGCTTTTAATGGACTTAACGCCATAGCATCGGCGAATCACGTAGTAAGAAAAGAGTTATATTTTGCTATAGTGGCCATAGGCGTACAAAAGAAAAATTTTATTACGATGGCTTTCGCCGAGGTCCACCACTTGATGCGTGGACATGAAATGCAACATCTCATTTTGATAGATAAATACATATTTGAAGAGCACCCAGAGTTGCTGGACACCGTACTGCTCAGAGGCCTGAAGCCTAGGTTCGGACAAGCTCTACAGTTACTAAAAGAACAAAATGTAGAGGACAGACTATATATCAAAATCTCAAAGATTCAAAATGGCTCAAAAAAATGTGTCATACGTTCCAGGAACCATTTCTATGGCGAATGAGATCAGAAAATATCCCTTAACACCAACATCCAACATTGGACCTCGAGACATAATAAACAAACAATTGTTGGGTAACCAGGTCGCACTACAAAGTTAATGATGCAAATTTCCTATAAAAACAAAGATTAAATTTGTCATCTGTCATAGACTTCGGCAAACATCGGTTGTTATCGTAAGCGCGCTAAAACCAGTGGGGTGTGGTACTGATCTTTGTCGCGCAAGCTCCAAAACAAACAAACAGAAAAAAAATATAAATATGTACATAATGCAAAACATAACGTACCCAAGGCCTTTGTTAACGCTAAAACAAAGTTTAGAGGCTACTAAAAAACAGACAAATTTAACAACTTATATCGAACTTGGAAGAAATGTAGGCACAGAAAAATTTAAAAAATGTGTACATAATATAATGCAAAACATAACGATTGAGGGAATGAAAATTAATTTAAGAGTATTAAAGCAAAAAGATATAGGTTAGAAATCCATACTCACCAGGTTTAACACATACACTTACATACTTCTTCTTCAATATAGCATTCAAACACTTTTCACAACTGCTGGAAATAGACTAAACACAACACCCGAAAGTATATGTGGTTTATGATAAATAAATACGATGCTGACGTCATACCATTTCTTGGAACTATATGTATGAACATAATATGTAACTATACGTATTTATCCTACATATATGTATTTATCCACCCCTTATAATATTAGGGATGAATGCCAAAAAGGGCTAGGGGTGAAAGATCGCTATCAGCCGGGGTGGCAAAGCCACTTTTTCCGCTATGTGCGCATATTTTCCTTTTATGGTTTAGCTGAAAAACACGTTTTGGTCGGTTCGCGCAGGGGCCTTAATTAAAAGTGTGCAAACAAAACATATATATATATATATATATATATATATATATATATATATATATATATATATATATATATATATATATATATATATATATATATATATATATATATATATATATATATATATATATATATATTCTTATATTCTTGGAACCGGTATGCTACAAGGAGCTCGAATTTCGATAAATAAAACTGAGGAGCCTTAATTATTATACTATTACATGAGGATATTTAACTGAATTAAAAGGGTACTATGTAAAAACTGCAACAGAGTGTCGAACAAATCCAAAAATAAATAATCTTTCGTACTTAAATTTATCGGAATTGGTTGTATTATTATTATTATTATTAACACACGTCATTAGGGTCACACCCTAACATAAAAACCTCTTTTGAGATTGAAAAATACACTACTATTGAGGGTTTAGTAAAGATTTACTAAAAAAAATATAACGATTGAGGTAGGGAAGGAATGACATTTTTCCAAAGCAAAAAGATACTAAAAAATATATATTTTTCAACCTATCATCTAATCACACAAACCTTAAAAATAAGTACTCACCGATGTCTATATAAATCCATCTAAAACACACACACATTTTGAAGCCTTACAAAAAAAAAGTTCACCGGCACCGCGTAAACAAACTGAAAAGATCGAACGCCCACGGTTAACGTTACTAAAGAATCGATCAAGGTCTAAAAAAGATATTATAAACAATAAAATTAATATACAGGGTGTGGCTAATTTAGTTGGTTGCTTTTATAAGAATAAACATGAGAGAGAGAGTACTTTCAAATTTTTATGGTGTAACCTTATAAAAACAACCTTAAACCACAGCACCAACGATAAGGTATTAGCCACATTGCTGGGGACACATTCACACAACCTTTCACTCCAAGTAGGTAGCACGAACACTGATCTAGAACTTAGTCCATACGGTTCTTTAATTCACCATATACACCCTACAATAACTACATTCTAACAATACGAACATATAAACGTTTTAATGCAAATTTACATTTATGCCGTTTATACGACCGCATCTTTCTAAATGTTTTCAAACACCAGACACATTTTCTAAAATGCGAATCTGTTTGCAGTTCTGTAGGGGTAAACACATGAAAACACCAATTACACACAAAAACCCGCTCTTCGAGCGAAATAGTACATAATGTATCCATTACGCTATCAGAGACAGAAATAATTTTTGCAGACGATGTGCAGTTTTAAAAAAAAAGACGTGGTAATAGGAAATGATCGAACACATATGCATCCTTATCAAAGTTTTTTATCACAAAAATAGACGTGGGATTTGTTATAAAAGAGAGGATATTTTCTAAAAACGTTTATTATTTTGGACTAGTAAAAATGTCATCAAGTAAGTATTAATTTATAATATTTTTTTTAAAAGCTTAAAGACCTAACACATAAATATTTATTTTTTAACACTTAGTTTTTCATATTCTTTAAGGACCTCTATAACAAAACTTAATTTTTAATATGTTTAATAATTTTTAAGGGACCCAAACTTAATTTTTAATATATTTTATTAAGGGGTCTAACACATAAATATTTATTTTTTAACACCTAGTTTTTCAAATACTTTAAGGACCTCTAACACAAACTTAATTTTTTGATATATTTTTATTTTCTATGATTAAGGGTCCTAACACATAAAAGTTTATTTTTTAACGTTTAGTTTTTCATATACTTTAAGGGCCTCTAACACAAAGCTTAATTTTTAATATGTTTAATAATAATTTTAAGGGACCCAAACTTAATTTTAATGTATTTTATCAAGGACCCTAACACATAAAAGTTTATTTTTTTAACGCTTAGTTTTTCATATGACCTAACACAAAACTTAATTTTTAATATGTTTAATAATTTTTAAGGGGTCTAAACTTAATTTTTTAATATATTTAATAATTTTAATGATTTTCCCTAACCATAAAAATATTTAGAACTCTAACACATAAAAGTTTTTAACGTATAGTTTTAATTTTATTTTTCCTTTTCAGACTTTTCTTTATGTCTCGGGTTCGCCCAAGCCGTTGTCGGGGATATCTACCCCGGTGAGGATGTAAGTCTTTTTGAGATATTGTTATTATAGATTTAAATATGTTTATTTATTTCTTTACAGTTTGCATTCATTTTGTCACCACAACCTGCCCCAGGGGCCGCGCCTCCACCGCCGCTGGAACGACTGTGGGAGGACCAGGTGGGGCCGGTCTACATCACCATATGGGTGGACGCCACGGATAAGGTGGTGTTTGTCTATTATACGACATAACAAACACCACCAACAACTAAACGATATACTGATGAGCTAGCAGGGAAAGTCCGCGAAGAGATAAAATTTCAAGCTCGCTATTTGGAATGTGTGTTTGGTGTTTGAAAACGTTCGGTAAGAGGAGTAAAACGCCATAAATGTGTTTGTGAAAGGTGTAGACGTTGGACTGTATGGTTAATAATAGAAGAATAGGATTTTTGTATGTGAGTGGCGTTACCACGTTTTTACCCTTGCAGAGCAACGAACACATTCACATGTCCGAAAGTGTGTTTGGTGTTTGAAAACGTTCGGTAAGAGGAGTAAAACGCCATAAATGTGTTTGTGCAAGGTGTAGACGTTGGACTTTATGGTTAATAATAGAAGAATAGGATTTTTGTATGTGAGTGGTGTTACCACGTTTTTACCCTTGCAGAGCAACGAACACATTCACATGTCCGAAAGTGTGTTTGGTGTTTGAAAACGTTCGGTAAGAGGAGTAAAACGCCATAAATGTGTTTGTGCAAGGTGTAGACGTTGGACTTTATGGTTAATAATAGAAGAATAGGATTTTTGTATGTGAGTGGCGTTACCACGTTTTTACCCTTGCAGAGCAACGAACACATTCACATGTCCGAAAGTGTGTTTGGTGTTTGAAAACGTTCGGTAAGAGGAGTAAAACGCCATAAATGTGTTTGTGAAAGGTGTAGACGTTGGATTGTATGGTTAATAATAGAAGAATAGGATTTTTGTATGTGAGTAGTGTTACCACGTTTTTACCCTTGCAGAGCAACGAACACATTCACATGTCCGAAAGTGTGTTTGGTGTTTGAAAACGTTCGGTAAGAGGAGTAAAACGCCATAAATGTGTTTGTGCAAGGTGTAGACGTTGGACTTTATGGTTAATAATAGAAGAATAGGATTTTTGTATGTGAGTGGTGTTACCACGTTTTTACCCTTGCAGAGCAACGAACACATTCACATGTCCGAAAGTGTGTTTGGTGTTTGAAAACGTTCGGTAAGAGGACTAAAACGCCATAAATGTGTTTGTGAAAGGTGTAGACGTTGGACTGTATGGTTAATAATAGAGGAATAGAAAAATGGAGTCAAATATTAGATGTATATATTGGGATAGGATAATCACTTCTAGTAAAGCTTCGAGATGGAAGCAAGCATAAGAATAGTCATAGTTCAACCATATAGTATAAACGAGGAGGCGTTGTGCAAGGGATTGCAACACAGAACGGCAAAATAAACATGGTGGGTCTGTACCAAAATTACTCAAAGTCCTCCAACAGCAATATTACAGACCTCACCGGACCTACATTCCATGAAATGTCAAAATTAAACATTTAACAAACTAATTTGAGCAGGTTTTTCCATTCCTGACATAATCAAAAACAATAGTGTATGATTTCCACTACAATTATATTAAAAATAAATCTGGGGAATGTGCAAAATTGTTATATACACGAGATTCACACTATCGATAAAAAGCAACTTAAATCCATTAGATGATAAAAGGATTGCAAATTACCTTTAGACTGATACTAAACCAGACTTTTAGACTTATTACTAAAACCTGAAACATTTATTTGTAAATTTCAGAATTCTTTCCAATATGTTAATTGCGGAGACACAAGATATTGTAACACATGTAAACATTATGTTTGTTTTTCCTCTAGATCGATAGGTAAACATAATTTCGTTGACGACTTATATTCACCATTTATAAAAAATGATTTATACTGTAGAGAAGGTATGCCTGAAAATTAAATTTTCCAGGAAAATTATCAAGTTCCGATTTGAAAAGACTTACTGAGAAATCTGATATACCAGAATAATAAAAGGGAATAATAATAAAGGAACACATTGACGATTATCAAGCTATACATGAACATCTCTACATCACGAATGTACATGCATTGATATTACATTTAACATTAATTTAACTAATATAAAAAATATGTTCTCAATTTTTATAGGTGAAGCTAGTTGTTCAGTTTCAATGAAACCAATTATTGTTAACGAATTCTATGCCCTCTGTTCTTATGATACAAATCATAGGGTGTTAAGAACTATAATTTCGAACCATATGGTGGGCATGCAAAAAGAGGATGGAGGGCTATCAGAACAAAGTTGTTGAAGTATGGAAAAACACTTGAACCAGCATTTCAATATGACCCCCCGTCTGCTCTCTAGAAATGAGAGGAAAAAATGGCGGAGGTATAATGATAGCAAGTATAAGGAGCGAAAAAGTGTAGACGTTGGACTGTATGGTTATTAATAGAGGAATAGAAAAATGGAATCAAATAAAGTTACTTTTAGTATTGAATAGTGTAAATAGAAAATATATGTATCGTTTATATACTCCGGATGTTGGAAAGTAAAACAACATATTGACTTTATTCCAGTGTCCCGGTTAGGCAGGCGGTGCCTCATCGCGAAAATCAAAGCCACTCTATTGTGAAAGGTGTAGACGTTGGACTGTATGGTTAATAATAGAAGAATAGGATTTTTGTATGTGAGTGGTGTTACCACGTTTTTACCCTTACAGAGCAACGAACACATTCACATGTTCGAAAATGTGTTTGGTGTTTAAAAACGTTCGGTAAGATGAGTATGTATAAACGCCATAAATGCAAATTTTAATATAAGCGTTTGTATGTTCGCATAGTTAGAACGTAGCCATTGCGGGGATAATTATGGTTGTATGCGTGAATGTATGGTCTCAACAATGTATTGAGTTTATTCCATTATCCCGGTTAGACGATGCCTCACCTCGAAAATCAAAGACACTCTATTGTAAAAGGTGTATACGTTAGACTATATGGTTAATAAAAAAAGCACTCTTACAGTGCTAGTTAATGGGTTGTACTTTACTAATTTATCATGTATAATTAAACAATATGCAGTAGTTTTGGCGGGTATTGGAATTTATTCTTTGTATGTATTTTTTTAATAATTTATGGATTTGTTTTGATTTAAATACGTGTTCTAAGTATCGTGTAAACAACTTATTATTCATATGGTGTTATATATTTTTCTTTGTCCTAAAACATATAAATGCTGGGCATTATAGTCAAGCTTACTCTAAGATGAATACTCCCTCGATATTTATTTTTGAAAGCCTGGAAAAGAAGAGACTACCAACTAAATTGTTGGTTGTTTTTTAAAAAAAAATATTTAGGTATTTTAATTTATTATTCATTTATTGTTTTTTATTGTTTTTTCTATAAATAATTTTTTGTTGTTCCTTTAGATATGGGTTGAAAGAAGTAAAAGTGGTTAATGGAAGAGTACATCTATATCTGTCGTACCGCTGCAATATATCAGGGTGGTGGCAGAAGATGAAACAGAATTACAACTTTTCCTACAAGATATGAAAGAATTATCTAATATAAATTTCTACCGTCCTGTTGAGGAAGAGAGTACAAGTCAAATAGAGCCTTCAAACCACCACCACACTGATGAAGTGCAGGAGCCCAAACAAAAGAAAATAAGTGTTGGAGAACAGAATGGTTTACCCATCATCATCACAACAACAACAATTAATATAAGTGTACGATGAGGATGCTGACGAGTTTGAGGGACAAAAATACACAGTTCTAACACTGTAGTAGTTTATTCTTATATTTTATTATTATAGTCTATCTATATTTTAATAAAATACATTATTATTATTTTCAATGTTTTATTTAAAAGTTTTCCTTTTTACAATAAGTATACCAATAAAATAGGAAATATGCATTTTCAACTGCACAATACAAAGAATTATTTAAATGTTTTAAACAATGATAAGATTTGAATATATTTTTTAATTGATCAAATTAATGATGGACATCTTTCTATATATAAATCAATTAGTTCATTATCTATTATAAATTTTTCCAACCATTGCTTCTTTTCTGCTTTTTTAACAGCAACAACTTCGGAACATACATGTTTTTTAATAAAATTTGAAATATCTTCATATGGTAAACATTTTCATTCATCTTGGACCCCAACGACAAAGTTGTTATCGTATATTACACAAATAATTAATTATTATTAATAAATTATTATAAACAAAAAGTATTGAGGTGTTTTCTTTAGATAGCCCATCATTTAAAGAGAGAAACTAAAATAGTTAATTTAATTTTTATTTCAGAAAAAAAATGCAAAGTTTTAATAAACGTTTATTTTAAAGCCTATCAGTGAGAATAAAGATGGCCCAGCAGCAAGAGAATACTGTATTAATAGGTTCTGGCTTAAACGAAGAAAAACGGTTAAACCCTAACCCCAGATGATAATAAATATCCCATTATGAACATTACTAACGTTGATGGAAAATATGGTAAGCAAAGGCGGGTTGAACTAAAGAGTGGTATGGTAGTATACCTCCCCAAGCGGATGGCTTTAAGCAATGTAACCATTGAGAGTATTTTTCCTAAACAAAAAGCCCCCGTGTGTCGGGACTATAAGTACATTGAAAAATACAATGTTTCTACCCCTCTGCTAGAAATTGTAGAAGACTGTGAACAGTAGTAAGTTTATTTTCTTTAATTCGCTTCTAAACCTATTATTTAATAAAACTCTACCAGTATCTTTTGCTTTAGAAGTATTGAAGCCTACACGTGTAAACAATATTTTGGTTTCTGTCAAGAATCCTTCCAAGCACATTTTTATATTGAGAAAACCGCAACATGTTTGTTATACTCTGAAACTATGTTTGAATCACCCTCATAATTTCCAAGATATTTTTTAATTTTTTTATATTGTTTTATATTCAAATTTTAGTAAGACGTTTAGTCCAACGCTGTTGGATTGGTAAATCCCTGATATCATCTGCCACAAATTACTTCGCTAAATCATTGTCCATAGAAAAGCCGAATAGTTCGTGTCTAGCAATGACGAGGCGACATGTTTTTCATCGTCTATATCAAGTGGCACAGTTTGTAACATGACCCACCCATAATGTAATTATATATCAAATAACTAATTATAACAAACATACTAATTTTCAGTGCTCCAAACAGTGTGTACTTCATCGAGAGTGAAACTCCTAATTATGGTGAACGGAAAAAAGATCGCAACTGCATTCGGAAGACGTGCGAGGCGATTCCAATTTGTTACCAGTGGACCGGGATGGTTGGCGAGGTCAAAAACTGATCAGAGTACTGTTATTATTATAGATTTAACTTTGACAGTTTAATAGTTAAACTGTTATAGCCGAATAGTATATAATGCAGCAATCAGTAGTTTAGTATTATTATAATTATATATGTTTTTAAATAAACATTGTTTGAAATACCTATATTTTTTATCCCACCAAGAACTTTGATATAGTTGTTGGTTTTAGTATTGCAAGAGGATTGACAACATCAGTTAAAATTGTCAACAAATTATTCAATCTACCCAACGAATTAATAGCGATATCATTTATCGATACTGATGAGTGAATCAGAAGTGATAAAGAACAAATATGTTCAGTCGCCTTAAGAATAGTACCGTAGTAAGTCAACAATTGAAAATGAATCGTGAAATATTTAGAAAGAAATTATACATGTGCTCAAATTGTAGAAAAATGTCCAAAATTATGTATTGGGTACATAAGACATCCCCCTTTTATAGATATTGTCCCTTTTGCTCGAATTTCGAAATATTCAAAATCATAATGAAACATGTGGTGGCGGGGAACGTCAGAAATGGAAGAGTATAGTTCCCCATATTTATGTAAGCAAAACACTACTAGTTACGTCTATGCTTTAGTAATACTTTCCGCTTTTTTTAGACATAATACAAGAAAATATAAATATATAGCATCAATCAACAGTTGCTCAGTTACCGCTTTGCTTCATTACGTTACAGTAACAATAAAAAAATGGAACCAGAAGTATTTACAACAAAATGGTATATTTGTAGTGGTTGTAAAAAAAATAACAAAATCATTATGGAGAAAGGATGGCTGTATAAATCCAAGTTTCTGAAGTTTTGTCCATTTTGTTCCGATTATAAAATATTCATATTGTTTGAAAACGTTCGGTAAGATGAGTACGTATAAACGCCATAAAAGCAAATTTTAATTTAAGCGTTTGTATGTTCGCATAGTTAGAACGTAGCTATTGCGGGGGTGATTATGGCTGTATGCGTGAGTGAATGGTCTCAACAATGTATTGAGTTTATTCCATTATCCCGGTTAGACGATGCCTCACCTCGAAAATCAAAGACACTCTATTGTAAAAGGTGTAGACGTTGGACTATATGGTTAATAAAAAAGCACTCATACAGTGCGTGTTAATGGGTTGTACTTTACTAATTTATCATGTATAATTAAACAATATGCAGTAGTTTTGGCGGGTATTGGAATATATTCTTTGTATGTATTTTTTTAATAATTTATGGATTTGTTTTGATTTAAATACGTGTTCTAAGTATCCTGTAAACAACTTATTATTCATATGGTGTTATATATTTTTCTTTGTTCTAAAATATATAAATGCATAGAATTCTATGCTGGGCATTATAGTCAAGCTTACTCTAAGGTTATAAAATTTGTATTTATAACCTTGTATTATTAAAACTGGGTAATACACTAAATATTTAGGAAAGAAGACGATCGGTGGTTTGACCCTACATTGACTACATTAAGATGGTCGTTGATGTTCTATACCCTATTAACGATATAATCACTATTGATTATTGGCCCTTACGGGAAACAAACCAAGGTAAAGTTGAGAAGTGGTATGGTTGTATACCTACCAAAGAGGATGACCTTAACACTTTTTGTTATTATAAAAGAGGCTTTTATTATTATAAAGAAGAAGGTTTTCGTCGGAACAGTTGCAGCTTAGTACGTACTAGGTAGTTATTAGAGTTCCTATGCGAAGGCAGCTAATAACTGACAGCTAACAGTTTTGTTTTATTTAATAAAGCTCTATCACTGTCTTTTGCTTCATAATCATTGAAGCCTGGCCAGAAAGTACACAACTGTGTTATGCGTGTAAGCAATATTTTTGTTTCTGTCAAGAGTTCCTCCGAGAAAAAATATATTAGGTTTGCTTCATCAAGTAAGAGTTGAAGTATTTTTACTCTTCGTTTTTTTCTGTGTTTCAAACAATTAAAAACCAAAATAAAAAATGGAAAAATTACACAGTATCAGTAGATGTGAATACAAACTAAAAATATCACTGGAAACGTTGAAAATCAACGAAAAATATAAGGATATAAAATTTGTATTTATAACCTTGTATTATTAAAACTGGGTGATACATTAAATATTTAGGAAAGAAGACGATCGGTGGTTTGACCCTACATTGACTACATTAAGATGGTCGTTGATGTTCTATACCCTATTAACGATATAATCACTATTGATTATTGGCCCTTACGGGAAACAAACCAAGGTAAAGTTGAGAAGTGGTATGGTTGTATACCTACCAAAGAGGATGACCTTAACACTTTTTTGTTATTATAAAAGGGGCTTTTTTATTATTATAAAAGAAGAAAGTTTTCGTCGGAACAGTTGCAGCTTAGTACGTACTAGGTAGTTATTAGAGTTCCTATGCGAAGGCAGCTAATAACTGACAGCTAACAGTTTTGTGTTATTTAATAAAGCTCTATCACTGTCTTTTGCTTCATAATCATTGAAGCCTGGCCATAAAGTACACAACTGTTTTATGCGTGTAAGCAATATTTTTGTTTCTGTCGAGAGTTCCTCCGAGAAAAAATATATTTAGGTTTGCTTCATCAAGTAAGAGTTGAAGTATTTTTACTCTTCATTTTTTTCTGTGTTTCAAACAATTAAAAACCAAAATAAAAATGGAAACATTACACGGTATCAGTAGATGTGAATACAAACTAAAAATATCACTGGAAACGTTGAAAATCAACGAAAAATATAAGGTTATAAAATTTGTATTTATAACCTTGTATTATTAAAACTGGGTGATACATTAAATATTTAGGAAAGAAGACGATCGGTGTTTTGACCCTACATTGACTACATTAAGATGGTCGTTGATGTTCTATACCCTATTAACGATATAATCACTATTGACGGCCCTTACGGGAAACAAACCAAGGTAAAGTTGGGAAGTGGTATGGTTGTATACCTACCAAAGAGGATGACCTTAACACTTTTTTGTTATTATAAAAGGGGCTTTTTTATTATTATAAAATAAGAAAGTTTTCGTCGGAACAGTTGCAGCTTAGTACGTACTAGGTAGTTATTAGAGTTCCTATGCGAAGGCAGCTAATAGCTGACAGCTAACAGTTTTGTTTTATTTAATAAAGCTCTATCACTGTCTTTTGCTTCATAATCACTGAAGCCTGGCCAGAAAGTACACAACTGTGTTATGCGTGTAAGCAATATTTTTGTTTCTGTCAAGAGTTCCTCCGAGAAAAAATATATTAGGTTTGCTTCATCAAGTACGAGTTGAAGTATTTTTACTCTTCATTTTTTTCTGTGTTTCAAACAATTAAAAATCAAAATAAAAAATGGAAAAAATACACAGTATCAGTAGATGTGAATACAAACTAAAAATATCACTGGAAACGTTGAAAATCAACGAAAAATATAAGGATATAAAATTTGTATTTATAACCTTGTATTATTAAAACTGGGTAATACACTAAATATTTAGGAAAGAAGACGATCGGTGGTTTGACCCTACATTGACTACATTAAGATGGTCGTTGATGTTCTATACCCTATTAACGATATAATCACTATTGATTATTGGCCCTTACGGGAAACAAACCAAGGTAAAGTTGAGAAGTGGTATGGTTGTATACCTACCAAAGAGGATGACCTTAACACTTTTTTGTTATTATAAAAGGGGCTTTTTTATTATTATAAAAGAAGAAAGTTTTCGTCGGAACAGTTGCAGCTTAGTACGTACTAGGTAGTTATTAGAGTTCCTATGCGACGGCAGCTAATAACTGACAGCTAACAGATTTGTTTTATTTAATAAAGCTCTATCACTGTCTTTTGCTTCATAATCATTGAAGCCTGGCCAGAAAGTACACAACTGTGTTATGCGTGTAAGCAATATTTTTGTTTCTGTCAAGAGTTCCTCCGAGAAAAAATATATTTAGGTTTGCTTCATCAAGTAAGAGTTGAAGTATTTTTACTCTTCATTTTTTTGTGTTTCAAACAATTAAAAACCAAGATAAAAAATGGAAAAATTACACAGTATCAGTAGATGTGAATACAAACCAAGAATATCACTGGAAACGTTGAAAATCAACGAAAAATATAAGGATATAAAATTTGTATTTATAACCTTGTATTATTAAAACTGGGTGATACATTAAATATTTAGGAAAGAAGACGATCGGTGGTTTGACCCTACATTGACTACATTAACATGGTCGTTGATGTTCTATACCCTATTAACGATATAATCATTATTGACGGCCCTTACGGGAAACAAACCAAGGTAAAGTTGAGAAGTGGTATGGTTATATACCTACCAAAGAGGATGACCTTAACACTTTTTGTTATTATTAAAGGGGCTTTTTATTATTATAAAGAAGAAAGTTTTCGTCGGAACAGTTGCAGCTTAGTACGTACTAGGTAGTTATTAGAGTTCCTATGCGAAGGCAGCTAATAACTGACAGCTAACAGTTTTGTTTTATTTAATAAAGCTCTATCACTGTCTTTTGCTTCATAATCATTGAAGCCTGGCCAGAAAGTACACAACTGTGTTATGCGTGTAAGCAATATTTTTGTTTCTGTCAAGAGTTCCTCCGAGAAAAAATATATTTAGGTTTGCTTCATCAAGTAAGAGTTGAAGTATTTTTACTCTTCATTTTTTTCTGTGTTTCAAACAATTAAAAACCAAAATAAAAAATGGAAAAATTACACAGTATCAGTAGATGTGAATACAAACTAAAAATATCACTGGAAACGTTGAAAATCAACGAAAAATATAAGGATATAAAATTTGTATTTATAACCTTGTATTATTAAAACTGGGTGATACATTAAATATTTAGGAAAGAAGACGATCGGTGGTTTGACCCTACATTGACTACATTAACATGGTCGTTGATGTTCTATACCCTATTAACGATATAATCATTATTGACGGCCCTTACGGGAAACAAACCAAGGTAAAGTTGAGAAGTGGTATGGTTATATACCTACCAAAGAGGATGACCTTAACACTTTTTTGTTATTAAAGGGGCTTTTTTATTATTATAAAAGAAGAAAGTTTTCGTCGGAACAGTTGCAGCTTAGTACGTACTAGGTAGTTATTAGAGTTCCTATGCGAAGGCAGCTAATAACTGACAGCTAACAGTTTTGTTTTATTTAATAAAGCTCTATCACTGTCTTTTGCTTCATAATCATTGAAGCCTGGCCAGAAAGTACACAACTGTGTTATGCGTGTAAGCAATATTTTTGTTTCTGTCAAGAGTTCCTCCGAGAAAAAATATATTAGGTTTGCTTCATCAAGTAAGAGTTGAAGTATTTTTACTCTTCGTTTTTTTCTGTGTTTCAAACAATTAAAAACCAAAATAAAAATGGAAAAATTACACAGTATCAGTAGATGTGAATACAAACTAAAAATATCACTGGAAACGTTGAAAATCAACGAAAAATATAAGGATATAAAATTTGTATTTATAACCTTGTATTATTAAAACTGGGTGATACATTAAATATTTAGGAAAGAAGACGATCGGTGGTTTGACCCTACATTGACTACATAACATGGTCGTTGATGTTCTATACCCTATTAACGATATAATCACTATTGACGGCCCTTACGGGAAACAAACCAAGGTAAAGTTGAGAAGTGGTATGGTTGTATACCTACCAAAGAGGATGACCTTAACACTTTTTTGTTATTATAAAAGAGGCTTTTTTATTATTATAAAAGAAGAAAGTTTTCGTCGGAACAGTTGCAGCTTAGTACGTACTAGGTAGTTATTAGAGTTCCTATGCGAAGGCAGCTAATAACTGACAGCTAACAGTTATGTTTTATTTAATAAAGCTCTATCACTGTCTTTTGCTTCATAATCATTGAAGCCTGGCCAGAAAGTACACAACTGTGTTATGCGTGTAAGCAATATTTTTGTTTCTGTCAAGAGTTCCTCCGAGAAAAAATATATTAGGTTTGCTTCATCAAGTAAGAGTTGAAGTATTTTTACTCTTCATTTTTTTCTGTGTTTCAAACAATTAAAAACCAAAATAAAAAATGGAAAAATTACACAGTATCAGTAGATGTGAATACAAACTAAAAATATCACTGGAAACGTTGAAAATCAACGAAAAAATATAAGGATATAAAATTTGTATTTATAACCTTGTATTATTAAAACTGGGTGATACATTAAATATTTAGGAAAGAAGACGATCGGTGGTTTGACCCTACATTGACTACATTAACATGGTCGTTGATGTTCTATACCCTATTAACGATATAATCACTATTGACGGCCCTTACGGGAAACAAACCAAGGTAACGTTGAGAAGTGGTATGGTTATATACCTACCAAAGAGGATGACCTTAACCCTTTTTTGTTATTATAAAAGGGGCTTTTTTATTATTATAAAAGAAGAAAGTTTTCGTCGGAACAGTTGCAGCTTAGTACGTACTAGGTAGTTATTAGAGTTCCTATGCGACGGCAGCTAATAACTGGCAGCTAAGACCACGAAGACAACTACAGCGACTATCCCAACACCGAGCACGCAAGGAATCAATTTAAAAGTTCCAAAATTATGTGATTTAAATTCTAAGATGTCAAATACTTCGTTTCTAATTGTAAACAATAAGCTCTATTTGTTTTATAAAAAGTACGTATGGGTGTTAAATTTAAACACAAGGGAAATTCAAGATACACCACTTGTAATAACTGCATTACATATCCTCATATTTAACTTTAAATTATCCTTTCTGCTGAATGTCTTTTCACATTTTCCACATGTATCTATTGAAAATGACAATTGTGTCAATTTGTTCATAGAGGTTTCGGTAACCAAACAGCCCTATAGAGTTTCTACAGGATCTAAGTGTACTTTGTATTCATCGAAAGGAGCAGTGTCTTCCTAAAAAGGTTTATAACCCAAATATATATATATATATATATATATATATATATATATATATATATATATATATATATATATATATATATATATATATATATATATATATATATATATATATATATATATATATATATATATATATATATATATATATATATATATATATATATATAAATTTGTAACACGTTTATGGCGAGTTCCTTGGGGCGTTGTCTCTGGTGAACACTTTTGGTCCACACTATTGTTTTTTCTCACTACAACGTTTATGGTTTGGTGAAAAATGATGATCATGGTTGGTGAAAAACAGAAAAAATATTTAATATAAAATAGGTATTTTCTGATAAAAATGATAAAAATAATAGAAAAATATTTTTGAATAATAATACATAAAATTAATCATTACATATTCTCATGTAATTTCTGACTAAATTCCTCATCGTTAGGAAAAATTTTCCTAATTTCGTGGTGTTGATGGGATGTTAAATTTTTACTTAATTTATCTAAGCTTGAAACCATGAATCTAAAAAGCTTAATTTTAAAATACTTTTGTTGGCGCTTTTCCTATTCTTAGACACCACACAAAATATGTTTGGTGAAAGAAATATACTTTTCTTTATTTTGGGGGATGACGTCTAATCGTTCTTCCTCAACAACCAGTTCTTTTATGAAAAATAAATAATAATAATAATAATAAATAAAATCATTACATGTCTTTATGTGTCTCTGGTGCTGTGCTTTTCGGGTGTTGTTTAGCACTAAAGCCGTGGGGATTTCTGAATCCTTGGGCAGCGAAAAGCCGTCGGGATTTTATAATTCCTGGGCCGTAGAATGCCGTCGGGACTTATAATCCCTTGGCCGTATAATACCGTCGGGAATCCGGTCCCTGGGTTCCGAATACATCGCCATCGAGATGATAGAGAGACCTCTGGGCTCCCGGTTCTTTTAAACCGAATTTCGTCATATCGACCATCATCCGGTCAGGAAGGCCGAATGTGGGCGCCCGGACTACAAGCCAACCATGCAGCTACATTACGCTGGACCTTATCGGCTGGGATGATGAGTCAGGCCGAACCGATCGAATGTCAAATAAAAAGGACTGTTATAGAATAAGAACTGTTTTGACGATAGATATAAAAACGCAGCATATTTTTACCGATAGGAATATTATTTTTCAGTATATTAAGATTAGTAAGTTTGTCGTTTCTGAACCAGCAAGAATGGTATTCTATGTTCGGATTTTTCTTGAATATAATTTTGTTGTTACGCGAGTGTTACTCCACGTATTATGGAAATAAATTAATAGATTTCGACTAGTGTTTCCTATACACATAAATATTTTCACATTTCAGTTTCGCTATTAATTTCACGAGAGACGTCGTCGGAGATTTCTATCCCGGCCAAAAAGGAAAGTCCTTTTGAGATATTATAGATTTTAATAGTTTCATAGTTTTTAGTTTAAGATTTATATATGGTCATTTTTTACAGTTTGCCTATAGTATGTCCCCAGCCTCCGCCAAACCCGACACCAGAACCACCCGAAACAGAGTTGTGGGATGATCGGGTCGGACCCATCTACATCACTATTTGGATGGATAATAATGAGCGAATTGTTTTTGTATACTATAGAAATTAATAATTATTATTATTAATTAAAGAAACAGTTCTTAAAAACGATATTTATTTTAAAACGTAGCACTGAGAGACTACAAAATTTTCCCATTTAAGTTAATGTTTCTAATAGGATAGTCTTACTAAAATAGAAAATTAAAGGTTAAAGTTAAAGTACAAAAAAATTAAAGTTTTACTAAAAAAATTATCCATTTAAGTTAAAATTTTAAGAGGGAAAGCCCTACCAAATTTGAATATAAACACAATATAAAAATATTTTTTTTTGGAAATTATGAGTACTTCAAACATACTTTCAGAGCATAACAGAAAGCATTAACCACCGACCAAAGACGCAGCTCGCTTGCACTCCTTCCGTACGTACAGTCAGGTACAGCTATGGTATGGGAATTAAAAATCACCTCTGGATTGGGGATGGAAAAATTCAAAGAATGGGTTGATGCCCATTGCTACTTCCCAAGATGCCGCTCCCCAAGAATTATTAAATCTGATTTCATGTAAATGTGCCAAAGGTTGTAATTCATCTTGTAGTTGCCGCAAAGCAGGTTTGCGTTGCTCGGTAATGTGTGCACTTTGTCAGGGCAAATCATGTTCGAATAGTTTGGAGGTGGCAAAATTAGACGAAGATGAGTACGAGGACAATTTTCCTCTCGATAAAGATCAACGAAAAGAGTATTCTGCACTTTATGAATCAGATCCGGAATATGATACAGATGTGGAAGACATTCAGGAAGATTATATTGAACAGCAAGTAACATCAAAAAACGAAGGAACTGTGATGAACCCCTCAAAAGGAACCTAAGTTGACGACATGTGGATTAGGCCTATTGGAAATGGGAGACCACTCAAAAAAAAAACGCGCCGGGTACTTTACCTTAAGGCAGCTCCCTGAGAGATAAGGCGGTTAAACTTGATTTTCCACTAGTCGCGCAACAATAAAAATTTAGTCCGTTATTGCGGTCATAATGCAAATTGCGTTCTTCCATTATGAGCGCGATAGCAGGCTACTGCCAACCAGTAGCAAACAAGTTTTTAGGCTTTATGTCTCGGGGGTGCCAATCAAGCCTATATAGAAGAAACCGACTACAATCCTCCAACATCAACCCAGCCCCCTATGTACACATCCAGTAATAATGGCTCTCTGGTCAGAAGAAAGAGAATTATTCCTCTTGCAGGTTGGGCATTGGTTGCTGCTTTACCTACATTAATTGCTGGAGTAACTACAAACAGCATAGTGGAGGCAAAGCAGGCATCTCAAATACATGACCTAGAAAACAATCAAGAAATGATATTGAATAAAGCCAGAGAAAACCGGAAGACAATAAATCTTTTGAGAAAAAAATTAAACATTTGCAAAAGCCTGCTCTACAACATACAATCCTGAATTGAGACTAATAGAACAAAAACACAGAATAATGTCTTCGAACATTAAAAGAACTTTGGTTGACTCCGACACTGGATCTGAAGTTACATCAGCCAAGAAACCACGGTACGCACTCCAAGACGATTTGAAAGACAAGGTTCTATCCTTTCTGGCTGACACATTCCATGGAATGATGATGTTCTTCTTCAGAGAGAGGGTTTCGGACTTTTACACAAACATTAGTGCCGGAATGCAGGCAATCAACACCGCCTATACTGGGTACACTATTCTCAGACAGGAATGTCAAGGGATTACTTCCACTGTTAAAACGAAAGCTTCTCAAGGAAACCCAAGAGTTACCTATCAAGGTATTCAATATATCACCACAATAGAAGAGGTGTTAACAGGGTTTTCGCTTAGATGGAGGGAATTGAGATTGGTACATGCTGAGTGTCCATTCCAAAAATCTACTGACACATCAAAATCATATTGTCAAGACTTAAATAGATGTCAACTTGGGTTTAGATCAAATTGGGAAAAAACAATTTGATATAGGCTCAAGAGATCGGTTACCTGCATGACATCGACCCAGATATGTTTTTAAATAACATTAATAATTAAACAATGAAAATACAACAATCTCGGGTCGATAATCAAAGGCAGGCTACCAAAGTTCGACCTCATGGTCATAGCCGGGTGAATGTAATTAGATGAAAACAGATTGAACGACGTAACCGGCGATGACCACGAGGGATAGAAAATATAAAAACGTATGCTGAAGAGAGTCGAGAGGTCAGTCCGTCGATGTGAGTCGCATTATTACGGTCAGTAATTCGCGTTATCAGTCCGTTAGTTGCAGACAGCGCAGAATAAAGCTATTCCTGTAAGTACTTCTTTAAGTAAACCGTTAAGTCTTGGCATTTCCCAAAATTGTTATACACTGTAAACCTTATATTAAATAAATGCATATTTTGTCCAATGGTTGTTTTGATTAAGAGAGAGAACCTGGTATAGCGACCCTAGCGACATGTGGTGGAGGCGCCGGTCTCTTTTTTAATTAAAACTGCCTTTTTTAATGCAAATTTTAAAGTATTTTCTTTAGTTTTTTCACCGCCACGACATGTGGACTTTTTTTGATTTAATTTTTAATTTCAGCCATTTTTAATTTAATTTACACGCAGTTTCCTTATCGCCGCAACATGTAGTGGAGGCAAAGTTCTCCCCAGCTAGGTCGCGACAATATCCTGTCTCAAAGTATGGATTGAATAAGGCACACCAAATCCTCCTTGAAGGGATTAGATTTCCACCAGAGAGGAGAACCTCAATGATTCAGTCTCTTGGGCCAATGACTACACTATTGTGTTTCTTAGAGGCACCACCGAACTACTGCAACAAATTTGAAACAGCGACTGTGAATGCATTGGCTCATATACCCAACATAGATGGGATTATTCGAGCATTAAATGGTGCGTTGATCTACTATCCAGAATTCACGAACACGATCTTTGCTCAGAACCCGACTGTATTGTATGAAACTGCAAAGATTACCATTGTGGAAATCATTAGTCAAATAGATAATAGATTTATTTAGGTAAGTTTATTCTTCTTTTTTATTTATTTATTTATTGTTTTTTCTATAAATATTTTTTGTTCTTCCTTTAGATATGGGTTGAAAGAAGTAAAAGTGGTTAATGGAAGAGTACATTTATATCTGTCGTATTCGCCAAAAAATGTAATGGTGGAAGCAAAATTCTGAAATTTACCGCTGCAATATATCAGGGTGGTGGCAGAAGATGAAACAGAATTACAACTTTTCCTACAAGGTATGAAAGAATTTTCTAATGTAAATTTTTACCCTTCTGTTGAGGAAGACAGTACAAGTCAAATAGAGCCTGCACACCACCACCACCCTGATGAAGTGCAGGACCCAAACAAAGAAAATAAAAGTGTTGGAGAACAGAGAATAGTTTACCTATCATCATCACAACAACAACAATTAATAGAAGTGTACGATGAGAATGCTGACGAGTTTGAGGGACAAAAATACACAGTTCTAACACTATAGTAGTCTATTCTTTATATTATTATAGTCTGTCTATATTTTATTAAATAAAATACATTATTATTATTTTCTATGTTTTATTTAAAAGTTTTGCTTTTTACAATAAGTATACCAATAAAATAGGAAATATGCATTTTCAACTGCACAAGACAAAGAACTATTTAAATGTTTTAAACAATGATAAGATTTGAATACATTTTTTAATTGATCAAATGATGGACATCTTTCTATATATAATTTTTAATTTTAATAGTTTTTAGTTTAAGATTTATGTATATATATTATAAAATATATATTTTTTTTTATATTTCGCATACATAGCATGACCAGAACCACCGTCGGCACCACAACCAACACCACCAGTGGTGGATATTTGGAGAGATAAGGTCGGCCCCATCTATCTAATAATATGGGCCGATCCCGAAGCAAGGGTAGTGTTTATTTACTACACAAACAATTAATTATTATTAATAAATGATTATAAACAGAAAAAGTATTGAGGTAAACACCTCAATACTTTTAAAGAAAACTCTTTAGATAGTCCATAATTTAGAGAGAAACTAAAATAGTTACATTTAATTTTTATTTCAGAAAAAAAATGCAAAGTTTTAAAATAAACATTTGTTTTAAAGCCTATCAGTGCGAATCAAGATGGCCCAACAGCAAGAAAATAGTGTATTAGTAGGTTCTGGCTTAAACGAAGAAAAACGGTTAAACCCTAACCAAATGGTAATAAATGTATTATATCCCACTATGAACATTCCTAACGTTGATGGGAAATATGGGAAACAAACAGGTTGAACTAAAGAATGGTATGTTGGTGGCGCTCCCCAAGCGGATGGCTTTAAGCAATGAAACCAGTGAGAGTATTTTTCCTAAACAAAAAGCCCTCGTGTGTCGGAGGCATAAATACATTGAAAAATACAATGTTTCTTGCCCTCTGCTGCAGATTGTAGAAGGAGTGGTAAGTTTATTTTCTTTAATTCGCTTCTAAGCCTATTATTTAATAAAACTCTACCACTATCTTTTGCTTTTGAAGTATTGAAGCCTGGCCGGAGAGTACAGAATTTTGCTACACGTGTAAAAAATATTTTTTGTTTCTGTCAAGAATCCCTCCAAGCACATTTTTATATTGAGAAAACCACAACATGTTTGTTATGCTGTGAAACTATATTTGAATCACCCTCATAATTTCCAAGATATGTTTTTTAATTTTTTATATTGTTAGCAAGGTGTTTATGTTGAGCTGTTGGATTGGTAAATCCCTGATATCCCATAAAAAATGGAAAAATGGAATATAGTAACCATAAAAAATGGAACCAGAAGTATTTAGAACAGAATTATATATTTGTAGTGGTTGTAAAAAAAATAACAAAATCATTATGGAGAAAGGATGGCTGTATAAGTCCAAGTTTCTGAAGTTTTGTCCATTTTGTTCAGATTATAAAATATTCAGATTTGAATGCGTCAAATGACTGAAAATGAACAGGATGGTATCCTATATTAATGATAATAGATGTCCTTTTTATCCCATTGCGGATATTGTTAACGTAGAAGGAAACTTTGGCCGACCATACCAAATTTGAATTAAATAGTGGTCTACCTACGAAAGAGGATGACTCTGAGATATTTTTTTTTTGTTAAGAGATATTTTTTCTGTGTTTCAAACAATTAAAAACCAAAAAGAAATGGAAAAGTTACACACAGTATCAGTAGATGTAAATACAAACCAAGAATATCACTGGAAACGTTGAAAATCAACGAAAAATATAAGGTTATAAAATTTGTATTTATAACCTTGTATTATTAAAACTGGGTAATACACTAAATATTTAGGAAAGAAGACGATCGGTGGTTTGACCCTACATTGACTACATTAAGATGGTCGTTGATGTTCTATACCCTATTAACGATATAATCACTATTGATTATTGGCCCTTACGGGAAACAAACCAAGGTAAAGTTGAGAAGTGGTATGGTTGTATACCTACCAAAGAGGATGACCTTAACACTTTTTTGTTGCTATAAAAGGGGCTTTTTTATTATTATAAAAGAAGAAAGTTTTCGTCGGAACAGTTGCAGCTTAGTACGTACTAGGTAGTTATTAGAGTTCCTATGCGACGGCAGCTAATAACTGGCAACTAACAGTTTTGTTTTATTTAATAAAGCTCTATCACTGTCTTTTGCTTCATAATCATTGAAGCCTGGCCAGAAAGTACACAACTGTGTTATGCGTGTAAGCAATATTTTTGTTTCTGTCAAGAGTTCCTCCGAGAAAAAATATATTAGGTTTGCTTCATCAAGTAAGAGTTGAAGTATTTTTACTCTTCATTTTTTTCTGTGTTTCAAACAATTAAAAACCAAAATAAAAATTGGAAAAATTACACAGTACCAGTAGATGTGAATACAAAGTAAAAATATCACTGGAAACGTTGAAAATCAACGAAAAATATAAGGATATAAAATTTGTATTTATAACCTTGTATTATTAAAACTGGGTGATACATTAGATATTTAGGAAAGAAGACGATCGGTGGTTTGACCCTACATTGACTACATTAAGATGGTCGTTGATGTCCTATACCCTATTAACGATATAATCACTATTGACGGCCCTTACGGGAAACAAACCAAGGTAACGTTGAGAAGTGGTATGGTTATATACCTACCAAAGAGGATGACCTTAACACTTTTTTGTTATTATAAAAGAGGCTTTTTTATTATTATAAAAGAAGAAAGTTTTCGTCGGAACAGTTGCAGCTTAGTACGTACTAGGTAGTTATTAGAGTTCCTATGCGAAGGCAGCTAATAACTGACAGCTAACAGTTTTGTTTTATTTAATATAGCTCTATCACTGTCTTTTGCTTCATAATCATTGAAGCCTGGCCAGAAAGTACACAGCTGTGTTATGCGTGTAAGCAATATTTTTGTTTCTGTCAAGAGTTCCTCCGAGAAAAAATATATTTAGGTTTGCTTCATCAAGTAAGAGTTGAAGTATTTTTACTCTTCATTTTTTTCTGTGTTTCAAACAATTAAAAACCAAAATAAAAAATGGAAAAATTACACAGTATCAGTAGATGTGAATACAAACCAAGAATATCACTGGAAACGTTGAAAATCAACGAAAAATATAAGGTTATAAATTTTGTATTTATAACCTTGTATTATTAAAACTGGGTGATACATTAAATATTTAGGAAAGAAGACGATCGGTGGTTTGACCCTACATTGACTACATTAAGATGGTCGTTGATGTCCTATACCATATTAACGATATAATCACTATTGACGGCCCTTACGGGAAACAAACCAAGGTAACGTTGAGAAGTGGTATGGTTGTATACCTACCAAAGAGGATGACCTTAACACTTTTTTGTTATTATAAAAGAGGCTTTTTTATTATTATAAAAGAAGAAAGTTTTCGTCGGAACAGTTGCAGCTTAGTACGTACTAGGTAGTTATTAGAGTTCCTATGCGAAGGCAGCTAATAAATGACAGCTAACAGTTTTGTTTTATTTAATAAAGCTCTATCACTGTCTTTTGCTTCATAATCATTGAAGCCTGGCCAGAAAGTACACAACTGTGTTATGCGTGTAAGCAATATTTTTGTTTCTGTCAAGAGTTCCTCCGAGAAAAATATATTAGGTTTGCTTCATCAAGTAAGAGTTGAAGTATTTTTTACTCTTCGTTTTTTTTCTGTGTTTCAAACAATTAAAAACCAAAATAAAAAATGGAAAAATTACACAGTATCAGTAGATGTGAATACAAACTAAAAATATCACTGGAAACGTTGAAAATCAACGAAAAATATAAGGATATAAAATTTGTATTTATAACCTTGTATTATTAAAACTGGGTGATACATTAAATATTTAGGAAAGAAGACGATCGGTGGTTTGACCCTACATTGACTACATTAAGATGGTCGTTGATGTCCTATACCCTATTAACGATCACTATGACGGCCCTTTCGGGTAACAAACCAAGGTAAAGTTGAGAAGTGGTATGGTTGTATACCTACCAAAGAGGATGACCTTAACACTTTTTTGTTATTATAAAAGAGGCTTTTTTATTATTATAAAAGAAGAAAGTTTTCGTCGGAACAGTTGCAGCTTAGTACGTACTAGGTAGTTATTAGAGTTCCTATGCGAAGGCAGCTAATAACTGACAGCTAACAGTTTTGTTTTATTTAATAAAGCTCTATCACTGTCTTTTGCTTCATAATCATTGAAGCCTGGCCAGAGAGTACACAACTGTGTTATACGTGTAAGCAATATTTTTATTTTTGTCAAGAGTTCCTCCGAGAAAAAATATATTTAGGTTTGCTTCATCAAGTAAGAGTTGAAGTATTTTTACTCTTCATTTTTTTCTGTGTTTCAAACAATTAAAAACCAAATAAAAATGGAAAAATTACACAGTATCAGTGGATGTGAATACAAACCAAAAATATCACTGGAAACGTAGAAAAGCAACGAAAAATATAAGGTTATAAATTTTGTAGTTATAACCTTGTATTATTCAAACTTGGTGATGATACATTAGATATTTAGGAAAGAAGACGATCGGTGGTTTGACCCTACATTGACTACATTAAGATGGTCGTTGATGTTCTATACCCTATTAACGATATAATCACTATTGAGGGCCCTTACGGAACACAAACCAAGGTAGAGTTGAGAAGTGGTATGGTTGTATACCTACCAAAGAGGATGACCTTAACACTTTTTTGTTATTATAAAAGGGGCTTTTTTATTATTATAAAAGAAGAAAGTTTTCGTCGGAACAGTTGCAGCTTAGTACGTACTAGGTAGTTATTAGAGTTCCTATGCGACGGCAGCTAATAACTGGCAGCTAACAGTTTTGTTTTATTTAATAAAGCTTTATCACTGTCTTTTGCTTCATAATCATTGAAGCCTGGCCTGAGAGTACACAACTGTGTTATACGTGTAAGCAATATTTTTGTTTCTGTCAAGAGTTCCTCCGGGAAAAAATATATTTAGGTTTGCTTCATCAAGTAACAGTTGAAATGTCTTTACTCTTCAATTTTTTCTGGCTTTCAAACAATTAAAAACCAAAAAGAAATGGAAAAGTTACCCAGTATCAGTAGTTGTGAATACCTCCCCAAACGTATAACCCTATGTGATGAAACAATTGTAAGAATTTTTCCTAAACAATAAGCCCTTGTAGGCCGGGGGCATAAGTACATTGAAAAATATAAAGTTACTACTCCCTTGTTGGAGATTGTAGAAGATTGGGGACAATGGTAAGTTTATTTTCTTTAATTCACTTCTTGTTAAACAACTTCAAAGCAGAATGTGAATACAAACCAAAAATATCACTGGAAACGTTGAAAATCAACGAAAAATATAAGGTTATCAATTTAAAAAAATGCGTGATGCCTATGGCGAAACAGTATTAATGGAGGTGGAAGAAGGGGTATTTTTCTTACCAAAAAGAACAGCTACTTCGATGACGAAACCAGTCATCCATGAGCTTTTGTCACTCAAAACAGAAGAAAGAAAATATCAGGATACGTTAGGGCATATTCAATTTTACTCCTAGCAGAGAAAACATGACTACTCCAAATCATAGGGTGTTAAGAACTAGAATTTCGAACCATATGGTGGCATGCAAAAAGAGGATGGGGGGCTATCAGAACAAAGCTGTTGAAGCTATGGAAAAAAAAACACTTGAACCAGCATTTGAATATGATCCACTTCCGCTTTCTAGAAATCAGAGGAAAAAATGGCGGAGGTATAATGATAGGAAGTATAAAGGGCGAAAACCTTAAAATTAAAGCATTGAAGTTAAGACAATAACTATTTGAAAAATATCTAATAAAAAATAGCAATATAAATTGGTGTTTCAAAAACCTTCATATCAACAGTATAGTAGTATAGTATAATTTTTTTTAAATAGCCTCACAGCAGGATTAAGACTAGATACTATTAACAATGTGATGCAAATGCAACAATTGTCTATCACTGATGGGCTAGATCAACACTTTCTATTAGACCTATAATGGAGTTAAAAAATCAAGAGAATACATTTCTCTTTGTAGAGTTATATTTTTTTATATTTGGGACTAAATTTGATACAAATATTGCTACATAGTCAGCACCATAAATATTGATATATTTATTTGTAAATTTCAGAATTCTTTCCAATATCTTAATTGCGGAGACACAAGATATTGTAACATAAACAGAACTAGAATTTCCAACCATATGGTGGCATGCAAAAAGAAGATGGGGGGCTATCAGAACAAAGTTGTTGAAGCTATGGAAAAAAAAACACTTGAACCAGCATTTGAATATGATCCACTTCCGCTTTCTAGAAATCAGAGGAAAAAATGGCGGAAGTATAATGATAGCAAGTATAAAGGGCAAAAACCTTAAAATTAAAGGCATTGAAGTTAAGATAATAACTATTTGAAAAATATCTAATAAAAAATAGCAATATAAATTGGTGTTTCAAAAACCTTCATATCAACAGTATAGTAGTATAGTATAATTTTTTTTAAATAGCCTCACAGCAGGATTAAGACTAGATACTATTAACAATGTGATGCAAATGCAACAATTGTCTATCACTGATGGGCTAGATCAACACTTCCTATTAGACCTATAATGGAGTTAAAAAATCAAGAGAATACATTTCTCTTTGTAGAGTTATATTTTATATTTGGGACTAAATTTGATACAAATATTGCTACATAGTCAGCACCATAAATATTGATATATTTATTTGTAAATTTCAGAATTCTTTCCAATATCTTAATTGCGGAGACACAAGATATTGTAACATAAACAGAACTAGAATTTCCAACCATATGGTGGCATGCAAAAAGAGGATGGGGGGCTATCAGAACAAAGCTGTTGAAGCTATGGAAAAAAAAACACTTGAATCAGCATTTGAATATGATCCACTTCCGCTTTCTAGAAATCAGAGGAAAAAATGGCGGAGGTATAATGATAGCAAGTATAAAGGGCGAAAACCTTAAAATTAAAGGCATTGAAGTTAAGATAATAACTATTTGAAAAATATCTAATAAAAAATAGCAATATAAATTGGTGTTTCAAAAACCTTCATATCAACAATATAGTTGTATAGTATATTTTTTTTTAAATAGCTTCACAGGATTAAGACTAGATACTATTAACAATGTGATGCAAATGCAACAATTGTCTATCACTGATGGGCTAGATCAACACTTCCTATTAGACCTATAATGGAGTTAAAAAATCAAGAGTATACATTTCTCTTTGTAGAGTTATATTTTATATTTGGGACTAAATTTGATACAAATATTGCTACATAGTCAGCACCATAAATATTGATATATTTATTTGTAAATTTCAGAATTCTTTCCAATATCTTAATTGCGGAGACACAAGATATTGTAACATAAACAGAACTAGAATTTCGAACCATATGGTGGCATGCAAAAAGAGGATAGAGAGCTATCAGAACAAAGTTTTTGAAGCTATGGAAAAAACACTTGAACCAGCATTTAAATATGACAAATCTCTGCTCTCTAGAGATGAGAGAAAAAAATGGCGGAGGTATAATGATGGCAAGTATAAGAAGCAAAAAGGTGTAGACGTTGGACTGTTTGGTTATTAATAGAAGAATAGAAAAATGGAATCAAATAAAGTTACTTTTAGTATTGAATAGTGTAAATATATAACGTTTATATACTCTGGATGTTGGGGAATAAAACAACACATTGACTTTATTCCATTGTTCCGGTTAGGCGGTTCCTCACCTCGAAAATCAAAGACACTCTATTGTGAAAGATGTAGACGTTGGAGAGTATAGTTAATAATTGAAGAATAGAATGTTTGTATGTGAGTGGTGTTACCACATTTTTACCCTTGCAGAGCAACGAACACATTCACATATTCGAAAGTGTGTTTGGCGTTTGAAAACGTTCGGTAAGAGGAGTAAAACGTCATAAATGTGTTTGTGAAAGGTGTAGACGTTGGACTGTATGGTTAATAGTAGAAGAATAGAAAAATGGAGTCAAATATTAGATATATATATTGGGATAGGAGAATCGCTTCTAGTAAACTTCGAGGTGGAAGCAAGCAAAAAAATAGCCATAGTTCAACCATATAGTATAAACGAGGTGTTGTGCAAGGGATAGCAACACAGAACGTCAAAAAGAAACATGGTGGGTCTGTGCCAAAATGATCCAAGGCCCTCCAACATCAATATTAGGATAGACCTCACCGGATCTACGTTCTATGAAATGTCAAAATTAAATGTAGCATTTAACAAACCAATTTGGGCAGGTTTTTCCATTCCTGACATAATCAAAAACAATAATGTATGATGTCCACTACAGTTATATTAAAAAGAAATCTGGGGATTGTGCAAAATTGTTATATACACGAGATTCACAATATCCATAAAAAGCAGCTTAAATCCATTAGATGATAAAAGGATTGCAAATTACCTTTAGACTGACACTAAACCATGGGGTTATATTATTACTAAAACCTGAAACATTTATTTGTAAATTTCAGAATTCTATCCAATATCTTAATTGCGCAGACACAAGATATTGTAACACATGTAAACATTATGTTTGTTTTAGCTCTAGATCGACAGGTATGTTTTCGTTGACGTCTTATATTCACAATTTATAAAAAATGATTTATACTGTAGAGAAGACTTACTGTGAAATCTGATATACCAGAATAATCTGAAAATTAGAGTAAAGAAACACATTGATGATCATCAAGCTGTTCATGAACGCAACATCCCTGGGGATTTACAATTATAATTAATTTTTTAATTATTGAAATGTATGACTAATAAATAGTCCATTTAAATGTTATGTTTTGTATAAAAATATATTAAATAAATAAACTGTTATTTAAGGCACTACACAACTTCACCGTTTACAATGTTGCAATGAATGTACATTGACATGCATCACTTTTAACATTAATATAACTAACATAAAAAAATGTTTTTAATTTTTATAGGTGAAGATAGTTGTTCAGTTTCAATGAGACCAGTTATTGTTAACAAATTCTATACCATCTGTTCTTATGATACAAATCATAGGGTGTTAAGAACTAGAATTTCGAACCATATGGTGGCATGCAAAAAGAGGATGGAGAGCTATCAGAACAAAGTTGTTGAAGCTATGGAAAAAAAAACACTTGAACCAGCATTTGAATATGATCCACTTCCGCTTTCTAGATATCAGAGGAAAAAATGGCGGAGGTATAATGATAGCAAGTATAAGGGACGAAAACCTAAAAATTAAAGGCATTGAAGTTAAGACAATAACTATTTGAAAAATATCTAATAAAAAATAGCAATATAAATTGGTGTTTCAAAAACCTTCATATCAACAGTATAGTTGTATAGTATATTTTTCTTAAATAGCTTCACAGGATTAAGACTAGATACTATTAACAATGTGATGCAAATGCAACAATTGTCCATCACTGATGAGCTAAATCAACACTTCCTATTAGACTTATAATGGAGTTAAAAAATCAAGAGAATACATTTCTATTTGTAGAGTTATATTTTATATTTGGGACACTCTCCCCTCCACTTGGTGCTGAATATTGCGACATAGTCCACCCCCATAAATATTGATATAAATATTGCGACATAGTGCGCCCCCCATAAAAATTGATATAAATATTGCGACATAGTGCACCCCCATAAATATTGATATAATTATTGCGACATAGTCAGCACCATAAATATTGATATAATTATTGCGACATAATCCGCCATCCATAAATATTGATATAAATATTGCTACATAGTCAGCACCATAAATATTGATATAATTATTGCGACATAGTCCGCCCCAATAAATATTGATATAAATATTGCGACATAGTCCACCCCATAAATATTGTGGTCCCTTAGTTTCCATGTTTTGTCTAAAGTTCGTTTATCCGTTGTATATTTTGTGGTTAATTTTAATAGACGTTGGACTGTATGGTTAATAAGAGAAGAATAGAATTTTTGTATGTGAGTGGTTTTACCATGTTTTATCCTTGCAGAGCAACGAACACATACACATGTTCGAAAGTGTGTTTGGTGTTTGAAAACATTCGATAAGATGAGTACGTATAAACGACATAAATGCAAATTTTAATTTAAGCGTTTGTATGTTCGCATAGTTAGAATGTAACCATTGGAGTTGGTTTGGTCAACAATGTATTCACTTTATTCCCATGAAATATTGTGACATAGTTCACCCATAAATAAACTCCGAAAGCTTGACTATTAACAAACTGTTTTAATTCAGTCCAACCCTTCACAAATCAAAGACACTCTTGTGAAAGGTGTAGACGTTGGACTGTATGGTTATTAATAGAAGAATAGAAAAATGAAGTCAAATATTTTATGTATATATTGGGATAGGAGAATCACTTAAAAAAGTGAAGCTTCGAAATGGAAGCAAGCAATAAATAGCCATGTGCGGACGTGTTGTGCAAGAGAGGACAACACAGAACGCCAGAAATAAACATGATGGATCTGCGCCAAAATTATTCAAGACCCTCCGACAGCAATATTATAGACCTCACCGGACCTGATATTGACCAAGAAAGTCAGCGGGAGCTATCTCTAAGAAGAAAACATCCATATAGAAAGGAGATGTGAGAAAATAACCACGATTTGTTAGCAATCCTCACTAGTCGGTGTCCTGAGACTATCCAACTAGCAAGTTATCTATGTATATTGTATATAATTAGATATAATCTGTATATATTAGGAAATGGAGTCTAATAAAGTTACTTTTAGTATTGAATAGTGTAAACAGAAAATATATGTAACGTTTATACACTCCGAATGTTGGAGAATAAAACAACACATTGACTTTATTCCACGCGGTGCCTCACCTCGAACATCAAAGGCACTCTATTGTGGAAGGTGTAGACATTAGACTGTATGGTTAATAATAGAAGAATAGAATTTTTGTATGTGAGTGGTTTTACCACCTTTTTACCCTTGCAGAGCAACGAACACATTCACATGTTCGAAAGTGTGTTTGGTGTTTGAAAACATTCGGTAAGATGAGTACATATAAACGACATAAATGAAAATTTTAATTTAAGCGTTTGTATGTTAGTATAGTTAGAATGTAGCCATTGGAGTTGGTTTGGTCAACAATGTATTCACTTTATTCCCATGAAATATTGTGACATAGTTCACCCATAAATAAACTCCGAAAGCTTGACTATTAACAAACTGTTTTAATTCAGTCCAACCCTTCACAAATCAAAGACACTCTTGTGAAAGGTGTAGACGTTGGACTGTATGGTTATTAATAGAAGAATAGAAAAATGAAGTCAAATATTTTATGTATATATTGGGATAGGAGAATCACTTAAAAAAGTGAAGCTTCGAAATGGAAGCAAGCAATAAATAGTCATGTGCGGACGTGTTGTGCAAGAGAGGACAACACAGAACGCCAGAAATAAACATGATGGATCTGCGCCAAAATTATTCAAGACCCTCCAACAGCAATATTATAGACCTCACCGGACCTGATATTGACCAAGAGAGTCAGCGGGAGCTATCTCTAAGAAGACAACATCCATATAGAAAGGAGATGTGAGAAAATGACCACGATTTGTTAGCAATCCTCACTAGTCGGTGTCCTGAGACTATCCAACTAGCAAGTTATCTATGTATATTGTATATAATTAGATATAATCTGTATATATTAGGAAATGGAGTCAAATAAAGTTACTTTTAGTATTGAATAGTGTAAATAGAAAATATATGTAACGTTTATATACTCCGGATGTTGGAGAATAAAACAACACATTGACTTTATTCCACGCGGTGCCTCACCTCGAACATCAAAGGCACTCTATTGTGGAAGGTGTAGACATTAGACTGTATGGTTAATAGTAGAAGAATAGAATTTTTGTATGTGAGTGGTTTTACCACATTTTTACCCTTGCAGAGCAACGAACACATTCACATGTTCGAAAGTGTGTTTGGTGTTTGAAAACATTCGATAAGATGAGTACGTATAAACGACATAAATGAAAATTTTAATTTAAGCGTTTGTATGTTCGCATAGTTAGAATGTAGCCATTGGAGTTGGTTTGGTCAACAATGTATTCACTTTATTCCCATGAAATATTGTGACATAGTTCACCCATAAATAAACTCCGAAAGCTTGACTATTAACAAACTGTTTTAATTCAGTCCAACCCTTCACAAATCAAAGACACTCTTGTGAAAGGTGTAGACGTTGGACTGTATGGTTAATAATAGAAGAATAGAATTTTCGTATGTGAGTGGTTTTATCATGTTTTTACCCTTGCAGAGCAACGAACACATTCACATGTTCGAAAATGTGTTTGGTGTTTGAAAACATTCGGTAAGATGAGTACACACTTTAAGAACACTTTATTCTCATGAAATATTGTGACATAGTTCACCCATAAATAAACTCCGAAAGCTTGACTATTAACAAACTGTTTTAATTCAGTCCAACCCTTCACAAATAAAAGACACTCTTGTGAAAAGTGTAGACGTTGGACTGTATGGTTATTAATAGAAGAATAGAAAAATGAAGTCAAATATTTTATGTATATATCGGGATAGGAGAATCACTTAAAAAAGTGAAGCTTCGAAATGGAAGCGAGCAAAAAATAGCCATGTGCGGACGTGTTCTGCAAGGGAGGACAACACAGAACGCCAAAAATAAACATGATGGGTCTTCGCCAAAATTGTTCAAGGCCCTCCAACAGCAATATTATAGACCTCACCGGACCTGATATTGACCAAGAGAGTTAGAGGGAGTTATGTCTAAGAAGACAACATCCATAGAGAAGGGAGATGTGAGAAAATTACCACGATTTGTTAACAATCCTCACTAGTCGATATCCTGAGACTATCCAAGGACTTGTTAATAATCCTCAATAATAGGTATCCTGAGACTATCCAGCTAGCATAGTTGTCTATGTATATTGTATATAATTAGATACAATCTGTATATATTAGGAAATGGAGTCAAATAAATTTACTTTTAGTATTAAATAGTGTAAATAGAAAATATATTATGTACCGTTTAGATACTCCGGATGTTGGAGAGTAAAACAACACATTGACTTTATTCCAGTGTTCCGGTTAGGCGGTGCCTCACCTCGAAAATCAAAGACACTCTGTTGTGAAAGGTGTAGACGTTGGACTGTATGGTTAATAATAGAAGAATAGAATTTTCGTATGTGAGTGGTGTTTTCATGTTTTTACCCTTGCAGAGCAACGAACACATTCACATGTTCGAAAGTGTGTTTGGTGTTTGAAAACATTCGGTAAGATGAGTACGTATAAACGACATAAATGAAAATTTTAATTTAAGCGTTTGTATGTTCGCATAGTTAGAATGTAGCCATTGGAGTTGGTTTGGTCAACAATGTATTTACTTTATTCCCATGAAATATTGTGACATAGATTCACCCATAAATACACTCCGAAAGCTTGACTATTAACAAACTGTTTTAATTCAGTCCAACCCTTCACAAATCGAAGACACTCTTGTGAAAGGTGTAGACGTTGGACTGTATGGTTATTAATAGAAGAATAGAAAAATGAAGTCAAATATTTTATGTATATATTGGGATAGGAGAATCACTTAAAAAAGTGAAGCTTCGAAATGGAAGCAAGCAATAAATAGCCATGTGCGGACGTGTTGTGCAAGAGAGGACAACACAGAACGCCAGAAATAAACATGATGGATCTGCGCCAAAATTATTCAAGACCCTCCAACAGCAATATTATAGACCTCACCGGACCTGATATTGACCAAGGGAGTCAGCGGGAGCTATCTCTAAGAAGACAACATCCATATAAAAAGGAGATGTGAGAAAATGACCACGAATTGTTAGCAATCCTCACTAGTCGGTGTCCTAAGACTATCCAACTAGCAAGTTATCTATGTATATTGTATATAATTAGATATAATCTGAATATATTAGGAAATGGAGTCAAATAAAGTTACTTTTAGTATTGAATAGTGTAAATAGAAAATATATGTAACGTTTATATACTCCGGATGTTGGAGAATAAAACAACACATTGACTTTATTCCACGCGGTGCCTCACCTCGAACATCAAAGGCATTCTATTGTGGAAGGTGTAGACATTAGACTGTATGGTTAATAATAGAATAGAATTTTTGTATGTGAGTGGTTTTACCACGTTTTTACCCTTGCAGAGCAACGAACACATTCACATGTTCGAAAGTGTGTTTGAAAACATTCGGTAAGATGAGTACGTATAAACGACATAAATGCAAATTTTAATTTAAGCGTTTGTATGTTCGCATAGTTAAAATGTAACCATTGGAGTTGGTTTGGTCAACAATGTATTCACTTTATTCCCATGAAATATTGTGACATAGTTCACCCATAAATAAATTCCGAAAGCTAGACTATTAACAAACTGTTTTAATTCAGTCCAACCCTTCACAAATCAGACACTCTTGTGAAAAGTGTAGACGTTGGACTGTATGGTTATTAATAGAAGAATAGAAAAATGAAGTCAAATATTTTATGTATATATTGGGATAGGAGTATCACTTAAAAAAGTGAAGCTTCGAAATGGAAGCGAGCAAAAAATAGCCATGTGCGGACGTGTTGTGCAAGGGAGGACAACACAGAACGCCAAAAATAAACATGATGGGTCTTCGCCAAAATTGTTCAAGGCCCTCTAACAGCAATATTATAGACCTCACCGGACTTGATATTGACCAAGAGAGTTAGAGGGAGTTATCTCTAAGAAGACAACATCCATATAGAAGGGAGATGTGAGAAAATTACCACGATTTGTTAACAATCCTCACTAGTCGATATCCTGAGACTATCCAAGGAGTTGTTAATAATCCTCAATAATAGGTATCCTGAGACTATCCAGCTAGCATAGTTGTCTATGTATATTGTATATAATTAGATACAATCTGTATATATTAGGAAATGGAGTCAAATAAAGTTACTTTTAGTATTAAATAGTGTAAATAGAAAATATATTATGTACCGTTTAGATACTCCGGATGTTGGAGAGTAAAACAACACATTGACTTTATTCCAGTGTTCCGGTTAGGCGGTGCCTCACCTCGAAAATCAAAGACACTCTGTTGTGAAAGGTGTAGACGTGGACTGTATGGTTAATAATAGAAGAATAGAATTTTCGTATGTGAGTGGTGTTTTCATGTTTTTACCCTTGCAGAGCAACGAACACATTCACATGTTCGAAAGTGTGTTTGGTGTTTGAAAACATTCGGTAAGATGAGTACGTATAAACGACATAAATGCAAATTTTAATTTAAGCGTTTGTATGTTCGCATAGTTAGAATGTAGCCATTGGAGCAACGAACACATTCACATGTTCGAAAGTGTGTTTGGTGTTTGAAAACATTCGGTAAGATGAGTACGTATAAACGACATAAATGAAAATTTTAATTTAAGCGTTTGTATGTTCGCATAGTTAGAATGTAGCCATTGGAGTTGGTTTGGTCAACAATGTATTCACTTTATTCCCACGAAATATTGTGACATAGATTCACCCATAAATAAACTCCGAAAGCTTGACTATTAACAAACTGTTTTAATTCAGTCCAACCCTTCACAAATCAAAGACACTCTTGTGAAAGGTGTAGACGTTGGACTGTATGGTTATTAATAGAAGAATAGAAAAATGAAGTCAAATATTTTATGTATATATTGGTATAGGAAATCATTTAAAAGAATGAAGCTTCGAAATGGGAGCAAGCAAAAAATAGCCATGTGCGGACGTGTTGTGCAAGGGAGAACAACACAGAACGCCAAAAATAAACATGATGGGTCTGCGCCAAAATTGTTCAAGACCCTCACCGGACCTGATATTAACCAAGAGAATCAGCGGGAGTTATCAAATGACCACGATTTGTTAACAATCCTCACTGCCTTCGATGATTCAGGTATCGAAGAAAATAAAATGAGTAACATTTCGATGAGGGTGAAAGATTTGAACGTATCGCAATATAGAAGAGCTATAGAGTTTGGAACAATGCAAACCATACCAATTTATATGTGATAATGCACCCTTCATGTTGCAACTTTTGTAAGGGTATTAACCTTACTGGTGAATGGTGTATATGGGACTATATTTATATATACACTATATAATATAATGGGACTATATTTTAAAATTATAAATATATCTGTTAATGTAAGTAAGATAGTATTCCATATTATTAATATATTACTAATAATCTTTAAGATGGAATCAAACAAAAAAGTTGCAATGGTTCATCCATTCAGTATAAACGGTGAGGGTTTATGTGACAATTGTGCAAGACCCCCCAAACAATATCATAGATCTCACCGGACCTGATGATGATGAGCGTCAACAAGAAACTCAGAGGACAATAAGACACCATCCATATCAAAGGGTGATGCAAGAAGATTTCGGTGCACAGGATTTATTAACACTTCTCAGTGAACGCTTTCCTGAAAATATCCAAGGAAAAAGACCAATTATTAGTCACATTCTATTACAATCGATATGAATACAAAAATTGATGGTGTTGCTAATGAAGCGATAAAAAAAATTAAGGGGGTAAGACATTTAATTAAATCTAATGATAAAATTTTAAAATGGACTAAAATTTTGAAGGGGTTTATTATAAATAAATAAATGATAAAGTGATTTAAGATAAATACCTTTAAGTTGCTCTTAACAAATATAAATAATATTTAGCGCAATTTCTGTTTCTGTAGAGCCACATAAACTGTAAACTCCAGCAAAAGTATATCTTTGTTTTGAGCGTATATCATGGAAAATAGAGAAAACCACACACAGTACTATTTCAGGCCAGCAACCATATCAGACAGTCTGCATTATAGTAAGTAGCTCCTATCCTGTAAAATATTGACAACGCAGAACATAAAAAGGAAAGCTTTAAAAATGCGTGTAGACATAAAATGGCTGTATAAAAATGTTTCTTTAGTATTTCAGTTGTGCAACATTCATAATTAGGAAATAAAGTTGAGCTTCAAATTACAAAACAATCAACCTATTAGAAAAAAAGAAAGATGTTTTACGCGTTATTAAGGCGGCATAAAGACGAGGCTTTAATACTGTAACAAGCGCTCTGTTAAAGTCACTGATAGCTTCCTAGCTACATATCTCCTTCACCAACCCCATCAGAACTCGCAACACCACGATACTATGATTTGATCGTTCTTTCTTACCTTATACAGTGATAAAGTGATTTAAGGTAAATACCTTTAAGTTGCTCTTAACAAATATAAATAATATTTAGCGCAATTTCTGTTTCTGTAGAGCCACACAAACTGCAAACTCCAGCAAAAGTATATTCTTGTTTCGAACGCATATCATGGAAAATACAGGAAACCACACACAGTACTATTTCACGACAGCAACCATATCAGAGATAATCTGCATTCTAGTAAGTAGCTCCTATCCTGTAAAATACTGACAACGCAGAACATAAAAAGGAAAGCTTTTAAAATGCGTGTAGACATAAAATGGCTGTATAAAAATGTTTCTTTAGTATTTCAGTTGTGCAACATTCATAATTAGGAAATAAAGTTGAGCTCCAAACTACAAAACAATCAACCTATTAGAAAAAAAGAAAGATGTTTTACGCGTTACTAAGGCAGCATAAAGACGAGGCTTTAATACTGTAACTAGCGCTTTTTTAAAATCATTGATAGCTTCCTAGCTACATATCTCCTTCACCACCCCATCAGAACTCGCAACACCACAGGACTATGATTTGATCCTTCTTTCCTACCTTATACAGTGATAAAGTGATTTAAGGTAAATACCTTTAAGTTGCTCTTAACAAATATAAATAATATTTAGCGCAATTTCTGTTTCTGTAGAGCCACATAAACTGTAAACTCCAGCAAAAGTATATCCTTATTTTGAACACATATCATGGAAAATAGAGGAAACCAGACGCAGTACTATTTCAGGACAGCAACCATATCAGATAGTCTGCATTCATAATTAGGAAATAAAGTTGAGCTTCAAACTACAAAACAATCAACCTATTAGAAAAAAAAGATGTTTTACGCGTTATTAAGGCAGCATAAAGACGAGGCTTTAATACTGTAACTAGCGCTCTTTTAAAATCACTAATAGCTTCCTAGCTACATATCTCCTTCACCACCCCATCAGAACTCGCAACACCACAGGACTATGATTTGATCCTTCTTTCCTACCTTATACAGTGATAAAGAGATTTAAGGTAAATACCTTTAAGTTGCTCTTAACAAATATAAATAATATTTAGCGCAATTTCTGTTTCTGTAGAGCCACATAAACTGTAAACTCCAGCAAAAGTATATCCTTATTTTGAACACATATCATAGAGGAAACCAGACGCAGTACTATTTCAGGACAGCAACCATATCAGATAGTCTGCATTCATAATTAGGAAATAAAGTTGAGCTTCAAACTACAAAACAATCAACCTATTAGAAAAAAAAGATGTTTTACGCGTTATTAAGGCAGCATAAAGACGAGGCTTTAATACTGTAACTAGCGCTTTTTTAAAATCACTGATAGCTTCCTAGCTACATATCTCCTTCACCACCCCATCAGAACTCGCAACACCACAGGACTATGATTTGATCCTTCTTTCCTACCTTATACAGTGATAAAGTGATTTAAGGTAAATACCTTTAAGTTGCTCTTAACAAATATAAATAATATTTAGCGCAATTTCTGTTTCTGTAGAGCCACATAAACTGTAAACTCCAGCAAAAGTATATCCTTATTTTGAACACATATCATGGAAAATAGAGGAAACCAGACGCAGTACTATTTCAGGACAGCAACCATATCAGATAGTCTGCATTCATAATTAGGAAATAAAGTTGAGCTTCAAACTACAAAACAATCAACCTATTAGAAAAAAAAAAGATGTTTTACGCGTTATTAAAGCAGCATAAAGACGAGGCATAAAGACGAGGCTTAAAATTACTCAAGTTGAATTAGAACTTCTTACTGATGTTGATATGATTTTATTTATTGAAAAGGGAATAAGAGGTGGCATTTCACAATGTTCGAATCGTTACGGTAAGGCCAATAATAAGTACATGGGAACAGAGTATAACTCAGACGAAGCTTCATCTTATCTCATGTATCTTAATGTAAACAATCTCTATGGCGCTGCAATGAGTTGTTCTCTACCTACAGGAAGTTTTCAATGGATATCTGAAATAGATATATACAATGAAAATATTTTAAATCAACCTAACGATAGTCAGTACGGATATATTTTAGAAGTAGATATTTACTATCCGAAAGAATTGTTTAATCTTCATAAAGATCTACCACTATGTCCTGAACACTTAGTGCCACCAACTTCATCGTCTCTTACATCCAAATTATTGACAACACTCTACGATAAAAAAAAGTACGTAATTCACTATAAAAACTTAAAACAGGCTGCTGCATTAGGCATTAAAATTGGAAAAATTCATAGATGTTTAAAATTTCAACAGTCACCTTGGTTGAAAAAATATATCGATCGCAGTATTTGGTAAAACTATTGAGAATGTAAAAAAATACCGAGATGTTAAGTTGGTTGGCAAATGGTGGGGAAAATTTGGAGCAAACTATTATATTTCTCAACCTAATTTTCACAGTTGTGTAATATTTTCCAAAGATATGATTCTAGTTGAAATGACAAGATTAAAAGTAAATTTCAATAAACCCATTTATGTTGGTATGTGTATACTTGATATTTCTAAAACTATCTTGTATGATTTCCATTATAACTATATTAAAGCAAAATTTAACTCAAACGCTAAATTGTTGTATACAGATACAGACAGTTTAATATACCAGTTTTTTGTTGATGATATTTATACACATATAAAAGAAGATATACATTTGTTTGACACCTCAGATTACCCATCCGATAATGTATATGAAATACCGCAAAAAAATAAAAAAGTGTTAGGTCTTATGAAAGATGAAAATAGTGGAAAGATAATGAAAGAGTTTATTGGATTACGATAAAAAATGTACTGTTTTACTTTACATACAACAAATAAAGATAAAACTAAAAAACTTGAAGATTTAAGACAATGGGGTATTGAAAAGAAATATCTAAATAATGCTCTTTCAAATTTTGGAATTGTCAAAAAGGCTAAAGGAATTCGATCGTCAGCTATAAAATTTATATCTTTTAACGATTATTATGAATGTGTATTCAACAATAGCATACTTGAAGTATCACAAAATTATATAAGATCCGATAAACATGATGTATTTACCATGGTCCAAAGTAAAACAGCTCTTAGCCCATACGATGATAAAAGAATAGTAAATTATATTTACACAGACACACTACCCTGGGGTTATAACGATTAATTTCGAGCAATCTACTTAATGGTACTTTTCACTTATGGGGGGGCTGATCAAAATTATGAGGTAAATTCATAGAAATATTTTAATGATTTAAACTAATGCTTTTTTTGTTTTGTCTTTATACAGACTGATAATCTCTACAAAAAATGGGAACCGGTATTTAAAGATAAGTCAAGAACAAGTCTCACAACAACAACAACAACAACAAAAGAGAACAGACGAAGAATTCAGCCAAAATTAGTAATTCAAAACCCCATATGTTTAAAATCTAATGGTATACAGTTTTGCTGTACGTGCAGCAAAATGTTTTGCTTTTGTTCTGTATCCATTAAGGCACACAGTACTAAAATACCTAAACTATACTGCACAGAAACTCTACCAAAGTCTTAAAACATACAAATTTTACAGCCAAGACTACCAACTGGTGTAGAGCTTCTAGAAATTAAAAGGAATTTGGTAAGCAATTGTGTGGACAATCTCAACAGAAAGTATTTTTGTATATCTGCCTGCTATGACTACATGTATCGATGGAATGAAATGCAAGAGGAATATACCCAGGCTACCATAAATGATGCCGTTACTCGAAGTTACTGGTCTAGAGTAAAATTTGAAATATGGCAAGATATAAACAGATGGAAATATTATAACAACAATCAAAATTCAAAAAGACCTCACAATTAGTTCGAGTGTATGTGTTTTGATTAGTTCAACAAAAATGTTATTATCTCAATACCCAATAATGTTAAATTGGTTTAAACTTTTATTTCTGTTGTGAGACTTGCATATTAGAAAAAAAATATATATATATATATATATATATATATATATATATATATATATATATATATATATATATATATATTATATATATATATCGATTTCCAATCTAATTTGTTTTATTTTTCTTTCCTTTGGTTTTATTTTTCTTTCCTAAACATAATCATCTCAAGATATGAACAGAAATGTTAAAAATAAATTGCCAAGAAAAAAAATCTTCTACAGATCACACTAGGCGAGGCTAGGCTTGTCGAAACAAAATTCCCCAAATCTTATGTCATACATACTTATCTGTCTCTCTCTCTCCCTCTCTCTCTCACACACTAACACTCACTCTCACTCTCGCGCGCTCTATCTCTCTCTCTCTCTCTCTCTCGCCTTAAACCACACCAAATACGATTTCAACAGCCTCTGGTAAATCCAAGGTCGATGCTGAAGAACCAAACTCTTCGCTCAAGACAGCTGAAGAGTGGTTTGGTTTGGTTTAGTTGGTAAATCCAAGGTCAGTGCTGAAGAACTAAACTCTTCGCTCAAGACAGCTGAAGAGTGGTTTGATAAGGATGGGCTGGCCATCGAGTGTCACAGAACCCCGCCCTCTATACTACTAGCGCTGTTTTAAAATCACTGATAGCTTCCTAGCTACATATCTCCTTCACCACCCCATCAGAACTCGCAACACCACGAGAGTATGATTTGATCGTTCTTTCCTTATACAGTGATAAAGTGATTTAAGGTAAATACCTTTAAGTTGCTCTTAACAAATATAAATAATATTTAGCGCAATTTCTGTTTCTGTCGAGCCACATAAACTGTAAACTCCAGCAAAAGTATATCCTTATTTTGAACACATATCATGGAAAATAGAGGAAACCAGACGCAGTACTATTTCAGGACAGCAACCATATCAGATAGTCTGCATTCATAATTAGGAAATGAAGTTGAGCTTCAAACTACAAAACAATCAACCTATTAGAAAAAAAAAGATGTTTTACGCGTTATTAAGGCAGCATAAAGACGAGGCTTTAATACTGTAACTAGCGCTCTTTTAAAATCACTAATAGCTTCCTAGCTACATATCTCCTTCACCACCCCATCAGAACTCGCAACACCACAGGACTATGATTTGATCCTTCTTTCCTACCTTATACAGTAATAAAGTGATTTAAGGTAAATACCTTTAAGTTGCTCTTAACAAATATAAATAATATTTAGCGCAATTTCTGTTTCTGTAGAGCCACATAACCTGTAAACTCCAGCAAAAGTATATCCTTATTTTGAACACATATCATGGAAAATAGAGGAAACCAGACGCAGTACTATTTCAGGACAGCAACCATATCAGATAGTCTGCATTCATAATTAGGAAATAAAGTTGAGCTTCAAACTACAAAACAACCAACCTATTAGAAAAAAAGATGTTTTACGCGTTATTAAGGCAGCATAAAGACGAGGCTTTAATACTGTAACTAGCGCTCTTTTAAAATCACTAATAGCTTCCTAGCTACATATCTCCTTCACCACCCCATCAGAACTCGCAACACCACAGGACTATGATTTGATCCTTCTTTCCTACCTTATACAGTGATAAAGTGATTTAAGGTAAATACCTTTAAGTTGCTCTTAACAAATATAAATAATATTTAGCGCAATTTCTGTTTTGTAGAGCCACATAAACTGTAAACTCCAGCAAAAGTATATCCTTATTTTGAACACATATCATGGAAAATAGAGGAAACCAGACGCAGTACTATTTCAGGACAGCAACCATATCAGATAGTCTGAATTCATAATTAGGAAATAAAGTTGAGCTTCAAACTACAAAACAATCAACCTATTAGAAAAAAAAGATGTTTTACGCGTTATTAAAGCAGCATAAAGACGAGGCTTTAATACTGTAACTAGCGCTCTTTTAAAATCACTAATAGCTTCCTAGCTACATATCTCCTTCACCACCCCATCAGAACTCGCAACACCACGATACTATGATTTGATCGTTCTTTCCTACCTTATACAGTGATAAAGTGATTTAAGGTAAATACCTTTAAGTTGCTCTTAACAAATATAAATAATATTTAGCGCAATTTCTGTTTCTGTAGAGCCACACAAACTGCAAACTCCAGCAAAAGTATATTCTTGTTTCGAACGCATTCATGGAAAATACAGGAAACCACACACAGTACTATTTCACGACAGCAACCATATCAGAGATAATCTGCATTCTAGTAAGTAGCTCCTATCCTGTAAAATACTGACAACGCAGAACATAAAAAGGAAAGCTTTTAAAATGCGTGTAGACATAAAATTGCTGTATAAAAATGTTTCTTTAGTATTTCAGTTGTGCAACATTCATAATTAGGAAATAAAGTTGAGTTCCAAACTACAAAACAATCAACCTATTAGAAAAAAAGAAAGATGTTTTACGCGTTACTAAGGCAGCATAAAGACGAGGCTTTAATACTGTAACTAGCGCTTTTTTAAAATCACTGATAGCTTCCTAGCTACATATCTCCTTCACCACACCATCAGAACTCGCAACACCACGAGAGTATGATTTGATCGTTCTTTCCTTATACAGTGATAAAGTGATTTAAGGTAAATACCTTTAAGTTGCTCGTAACAAATATAAATAATATTTAGCGCAATTTCTGTTTCTGTAGAGCCACATAAACTGTAAACTCCAGCAAAAGTATATCCTTATTTTGAACACATATCATGGAAAATAGAGGAAACCAGACGCAGTACTATTTCAGGACAGCAACCATATCAGATAGTCTGCATTCATAATTAGGAAATAAAGTTGAGCTTCAAACTACAAAACAATCAACCTATTAGAAAAAAAAGAAAGATGTTTTACGCGTTATTAAGGCAGCATAAAGACGAGGCTTTAATACTGTAACAAGCGCTCGGTTAAAGTCACTGATAGCTTCCTAGCTACATATCTCCTTCACCACCCCATCAGAATTCGCAACACCACGATACTATGATTTGATCGTTCTTTCCTACCTTAAACAGTGATAAAGTGATTTAAGGTAAATACCTTTAAGTTGCTCTTAACAAATATAAATAATATTTAGCGCAATTTCTGTTTCTGTAGAACCACACAAACTGCAAACTCCAGCAAAAGTATATTCTTGTTTCGAACGCATATCATGGAAAATACAGGAAACCACGACACGACAGCAACCATATCAGAGATAATCTGCATTCTAGTAAGTAGCTCCTATCCTGTAAAATACTGACAACGCAGAACATAAAAAGGAAAGCTTTTAAAATGCGTGTAGACATAAAATGGCTGTATAAAAATGTTTCTTTAGTATTTCAGTTGTGCAACATTCATAATTAGGAAATAAAGTTGAGCTCCAAACTACAAAACAATCAACCTATTAGAAAAAAAGAAAGATGTTTTACGCGTTACTAAGGCAGCATAAAGACGAGGCTTTAATACTGTAACTAGCGCTTTTTTAAAATCACTGATAGATTCCTAGCTACATATCTCCTTCACCACCCCATCAGAACTCGCAACACCACGAGAGTATGATTTGATCGTTCTTTCCTTATACAGTGATAAAGTGATTTAAGGTAAATACCTTTAAGTTGCTCTTAACAAATATAAATAATATTTAGCGCAATTTCTCTTTCTGTAGAGCCACATAAACTGTAAACTCCAGCAAAAGTATATCCTTATTTTGAACACATATCATGGAAAATAGAGGAAACCAGACGCAGTACTATTTCAGGACAGCAACCATATCAGATAGTCTGCATTCATAATTAGGAAATAAAGTTGAGCTTCAAACTACAAAACAATCAACCTATTAGAAAAAAAAGAAAGATGTTTTACGCGTTATTAAGGCAGCATAAAATCACTAATAGCTTCCTAGCTACATATCTCCTTCACCACCCCATCAGAACTCGCAACACCTACCTTATACAGTGATAAAGTGATTTAAGGTAAATACCTTTAAGTTTCTCGTAACAAATATAAATAATATTTAGCGCAATTTCTGTTTCTGTAGAGCCACATAAACTGTAAACTCCAGCAAAAGTAGATCCTTGTTTTGAGCGCATATCATGGAAAATAGAGGAAACCACACACAGTACTATTTCAGGACAGCAACCATATCAGACAGTCTACATTCTAGTAAGTAGCTCCTATCCTGTAAAATATTGAGAACGCAGAACATAACAAGGAAAGCTTTTAAAATGCGTGTAGACATAAAATGGCTGTATAAAAATGTTTCTTTAGTACTTCAGTTGTGCAACATTCATAATTAGGAAATAAAGTTGAGCTACAAAACAATTAACCTATTAGAAAAAAAAGAAAGATGTTATACACGTTTTTAAGGCAGCATAAAGACGAGGCTTTAATACTGTAACTAGCGCTTTTTTAAATCACTAATAGCTTCCTAGCTACCATATCTCCTTCACCACCCCATCAGAACTCGCAACACGACGAGACAGGTAAATACCTTTAAGATAATCTTAACAAATATAAATAATATTTAGCGCACTTTCTGTTTCCATAGAGCCACATAAACTGAAAACTCCAGCAAAAGTATATTCTTGTTTTAAGCGCATATCACGGAAAATAGAGGAAACACACAGTACTATTTCAGGACAGCAACCATATCAGATAGTCTACATTCTGGTAAATAGCTCCTATTCTGTAAAATATTCATAACGAGGAAAGCTTTTAAAATACGTTCTTTAGTATTTCAGCTGTGCAACATTCATAATTAAGAAATAAAGTTGAGGTACCTTCAAACTACAAAACAATCAACCTATTAGAAAAAAAAGAAAGATGGTTTACGCGTTATTAAGGCAGCATAAAACGAGGCTTTAATACTGCGCTCTTTTAAAATCACTAATAGCTTCCTAGCTACATATCTCGTTCACCACCCCATCAGAACTCGCAACACCACAGGACTATGATTTGATCCTTCTTTCCTACCTTATACAGTGATAAAGTGATTTAAGGTAAATACCTTTAAGTTGCGCTTAACAAATATAAATAATATTTAGCGCAATTTCTTTTCTTCCTTTCTGTTTAACAACCTAACCGTAGAGCCACACAAACTGTAAACTCCAGCAAAAGTATATTCTTGTTTTGAACGCATATCATGGAAAATAGAGGAAACCACACATAGTACTATTTCAGGACAGCAACCATATCAGATAGTCTGCATTCTAGTAAGTAGCTCTTATCCAGGAATATTTCAAAAATAAAAGATGATTGATATTTCAGTGCCATACAATTTGCGACCATTGAGACACAAACAATCCACTCCAAAAAAAATTCCCTAACGCAATCTAAATGCGCTAAATAAAAACAATCACATGGTATCAGAGACAGTTAGTTGACTACATAACTAAGTAATTGAACCAGTAAAAGAATATAGTTCAAATATATAAAGAAAAGTAATAGGAAAAATTAAATTTCCTGCAAAAAGGATGTAAACAATTACAATCTCGAAAATGTGTTACCTACACACTGAAGACATAGTTTATAGAAAATTATGTAGAAAAATATAATGTACAATTATTGTAAGTTCGAATTCCGAATATGTTTTAGTGGTGAAACTAATTTAAAGGTTATGGATTAGCTAGACTACATTTTAGTAGGTATCCTCCTTAGGACAGCTCCATTCGAAGGTAGACATCAGGAACAAACTAGAACGGCAAGTATAAAATATCAGTTACCGAAACTTCTTGCATATTATTGTTTTTTTTTTATAAATATCGTTTATATGTAAGCCAAGCCGAAAAATTTGTCGAACAATGTATTTTTCTTTCCAAATACACCACTAAATTACTAATATTATTGCATGAGCATATCTAGTAAGTGCCAAAATATAAAATTATCGACACTCAATGCCCATTCTACATTGTCCCAACACACAACCAAATATTACTTAGAACGCAGTAAAAGACTTGTACAAATTAGTGTTATACATTCCAGTGACGTACACACAATCGCTTAAAGCTAAATTCAAATTTTTCTAAGAGTATAAAAAGTTTACCGCAATATAAGTACCAAAAGTATATCAGCATATGTATAGGTAAGAAATAAAAAAATAAAAAGAAATAATACAAAAACCATAAATAATGTATTTTCGATAAATGCCAATATAAAATAATAATCAAATTCAGTGAGCAACTAGGTCAACAAAGTGCTAGCTCTAGCCAAAAGCCAACTAGACCTTATGTAAGACCTTCAATGCACAATGTGCAAAAGAAACTAGAAACATACTTTCAGTAGAAAGTAGCCATTGATAGAAACAATGATGATACATGTAGTAGCCAAATAAAGGCTTGGAAATGTTGAATAACTACCCAACAAAAGAAAGCAAACAAGAATAAAATAGTTCTTGAAGAAAACCTAATTCGAAAATAAAATAAAAGAATACTCAATTGATAACGATATAGGTAGGTACTTAATTATATTAATAATATGAAGTTCTATTCCCAAATAAAAATTGCTGTACTTAGAGTAATTATTCCTTGAAGAGTTACTAGAAGGAATACATCCCAAAATTCGCCTCCTATCAGTAAAACTGACCAAAAATTTTCTCAGTATCTGCATCTGCTGCTGTAGTGGTACCGCTCAAAAATCTGCTCATCTGCTGATGTACTCGGTCCCCTTCAAAAAATTCTCAAGCCATTTATAAATAGGTAATGAAACCAAAATTTCGGGTAGGATTTGTTAATAGGATGATAAAATAAAGCAACAGCAAATTAAAATATATATTTTTTAGAAACTAGAATATTAATTGAAATTTTAATATAGTATAGACAAAATGATTAATTCGTTGCATCTCAAAAGTGGCTCACCCCCTATAACTTTTTTATTATTTCAGATAAAAAAACGAGATCTGGTAATTTGGTTTGGTATAGACAAAATGATTAATTTGTTGCATCTCAAAAGTGGCTCACCCCCTATAACTTTTTTATTATTTCAGATAAAAAAACGAGATTTGGTAATTTGGTATATGACATAAATTAGGATTGATTGACGTATTCAATTGTTTTCGGTCACTTCCTGTTTCACCGGAAATGATTACAACTTCTGATTTTTAAATGACACTCTGAATAGAATGGCATATCATATGTCAACTTTTGACATTTTCGCATATGGTTTATTTGAAATTGTAACACGCGGTTCATAACGACAATTTGCCTCGAAATACCAAGTGTGTGGTACCAAATTATTCGTAAAAAAATTCTTTTTCGAAATATGCTAATGATCCACCCTCGTTCCATTTGAACAAATTGAGATATGATTAAAAATACGATTTGGGCATCTTTCAACCGACCAGGACAAGACACGAAAAACAACGGTTCCTTGATTAAAAATTAGTGTTTTTAACACAGACATGGCACTCTAGTTTGAAATTTAAAATAGAATTTTTTTAGGCAAAAATGTCAAAAGTTGACATATGATACGTCAATCTATACAGAGTGTTATTTTCTATCGAATAAAGTAAAAATATACCGAAGGTGTCATCAAAAGTTGTCATAATTTCCGGTGAAACAGGAAGTGACCAAAAACAATTGAATACATCAATTTTATTCTAATTTATGTCATATACTAACATACCAAATCTCGTTTTTTATTTGAAAAAGTAAAAAAGTTACAGGGATGAGCCACTTTTGAGACGCACCCGGTATAGGCGTTCTTATTTCTAGGTAATAGTCTAAGATCTAGCTACATAAAAAACCTTATCATCGTTACATGGCTATTTTTTTGTGTGAAGTATCCTTTTGTGTAGCCATTATGAAATAGTCATGTCTGCCAGCGCGATCCCGGGGGCGGCCAATCGAAAGGGTGAAATTTGGATACTAAAAATATTATAAGGTACACGAGTTATAATTGCGAAAATAGCTTTTATTTATTATTAAGTTATAATGAGTTATTTTTTCGCAAAAAAAGATGTAAAAAATCGTGCATTTTTTTTAAATTTTCCTGTATATTTTAGAAAACTTTTTAGAACTGTCTGTTCACTGCAAATTTACCCACGGTATAATTATTTCTTAACCTACCATGCTTACAAACACACTAAAAGAATGGATGCAAATATAGATTTGATTTTTTATATGGGACACCCTGTATATTTTTACTTTATTGAAAAGAATTTAAAATTACCTTTCCTAAAATATAACACAGTTGATATTTTGCTCGATTCCTCTTCGAGATATAGAGTATATAAAAATTCGCCCGCTTTAAATAAGTAGGCTTTGAACGGCACCGGCTGTAATGCAAAAAAATTCTAGCTGTGAGCATCAATTAAAACGAAAATAATATTTGCTATGAGAGATGCAGAATTTTATAACAATTTAAAATATATTTAACCAACATCAACACATTTAAACTATATCTAATAACAATAAAAATTAGTAGCAAACCAAGACATGAGTTTTTGCTACAGGTGTTCGACATATCGACCGTCTTCTGTTATGGGCAGACGGGGCCGTTTTTGAACATTTCTCGCGGTATTCATTAACTCAGTGGGGGTGAAAGATACCCTCCCATAACTGCTAAGTATTTTTAATTCTTGTCTAAATTATACGGAAGAATAAGGGACCTTTATTCTTCCGCAAATATATCCATAGGATTAGATCCATGGGTACTGAGCCAGGCGGCCTCGACGGCCAACGGCTGAGATTTTGGTTAGCTATCCAATTATTCTTGAAATTGTCTGCAAAAATTTGCTGATAACTTCAGCGTTCAGAGGTGATGCGTCGTCTTGCTGGAAAAATATGTTTTCTAGTTCCATTAAAGGCATACCATCAATAAGTGGTTCAAAGCCTACTAGTTAAAAGTGGCGAGCTTTTAAAAATTCTGTATTGCGAAGGGGATTATAACAAAATATCAAGTGTGCTATATTTTTGAAAAGGTAATTTTACATTCTCTTCCGTTAATTAAAAATATATAGGGTGTCCCAAATAAAAAATCAATTTTTCTGTTGATAACTCTTAAATTATTAATTTTAAAAAAATTATACTTGAACCATTAAATTCTACGTAAAAAGGTGCTTTGGAAATGTCTTCATAGAAATACAAAATTTTCCATAGCAAAAAAGTTACAGCTATTTGTTAAAAATGCTTATTTTTGAAAAACACCCCGTAACTCCGAAACGGTAACAGATATTGATGTGCGGATTTCACCATCAGGTTTTTGTTGAAAATTGAGCTCCAGACACCGATATTAGTTTTCGTCTATCTCCTATAGAAAAGGGTGTTTCCATTTAAAAGCGTCGAATTTGACCCACCCTGTACACGAGTTATAATTGCGAAAATAGCTTTTATTTATTATCAAGTTATAATGAGTTATTTTTTCGCAAAAAAAGATGTAGAAAATCGTGCAATTTTTTAAATTTTCCTGTATATTTTAGAAAATTTTTTGGAACTGTCTGTTCACTGCAAATTTACCCACGGTATAATTATTTCTTAACCTACCATGCTTACAAACACACTAAAAGAATGGATGCAAATACAGAAGAAAAAAAACAGGTGGCTCAAAAAATTATTTAAAATAAATCAATTTCTTTTTAAATTTTGAAACTTCAATAACTCCGTTATTTTGGACTTATTTGGAAGACGGTAAAAAGAAAATATGTTTTATCGAGATCTACCAGCTTTGAAAATATTTGCACTTATTCAAGATTTACCCTGTAGAGTAGTATCGCGCTTTTCATAACTGTCTACCGCTGATTGACCCGCGATTATTTTGTCTGCCCTTTTGCATACGGCTTTTTAAATAAATAAACATGACATTCCACCAATCGACTTGCATGTATGCGATGCTTTTTTTGTCCAAATTCCATGCTCTTGTTGACACGCGTTGTCTGCCGGCATGTTAATCACGAGAAAAATGTCTGTCAACAATTTTACACGTTTCTGAATTTTAAATAAAAGCTATTTGGCAATTATAACTTGTGTACCTTATAATATTTTAGTATCAAAATTTCACCCTTTCGATTGGCCGCCCCCGCTTTAAGCCCCGGGATTGCGCTGGCAGACATGACTGTTTCACAATGGCTACACAACAGGATACTTCAAAAGAAAAATTAGCCATGTAACGATGATAAGAGTTTTTATGTAGCCAGCTCTCCGTCTATAACTATAAATTTAAACTTAGAAACGCCATTACATAAAGGAGTGTAAGATTTCAAAACGCATCTTCAAATCGTTCATACTAAAGTGGGTTTTAAATTATGATACAGAAAATTATTATAAAGGTGTCATTGGAAAACACAAACGTCAAAATAGGGCTTATAAAGTATATATTTTTTTTCAAAAAGTGTATGAAAATATTTTTGATTATTTATTTATATTGATTATATATTTTGATTATTATTAAAAAAAATAGCAAATTATCTGATCTATGATAAAATGATATGACCTATAATATCTACAGTACGTCCCTAGTCGCCGGATTGTCTTTACAAGAGGCATTTTTTTTTTATTATTGATATTTTGAGAAAAGCATTCTTCATAAAAATATGGACTTGTTCTAAAACGGTTAATATAATAATAAAACAAGCCCTGGTGGAACAAGAAGCTGGCCAATCTTAGGTCGGAGGTCCGACGACTCTTCAACAGAGCCAAACACAGCGGCGAATGGCAGCTCTACACCGAGAAATTAACTGAGTATAATAAGGAGATTAGAAGGGCAAAACGGTCTGACTTCAGATCCTTTTGCGAAAACATCACTTCAACTACTTATGCAGCTAGACTACACAAAGCTATGGCCAAGAGTGGGCCCATCCCCAACATGGCACTTAAGAAACCTGACGGAAGCTACACGGAAGGAGATGGAGAGAGAGCCAACCTCCTATTTCACACTTTCCAGGTAGCATATCTATTGATACGCAAGTAGCTCCGACCGAACCCCACAATCCTCGCAGGGAAGACTGGGAGACGGCCAAGCTAGTAGTAACAGAACAAAAACTGAAATGGGCTATTGACAACTTTCAGCCTTATAAAACAGCAGGGATAGATGGGATTTTTCCTGCCCTTCTAAAGAAGGGTGAGCAAATAGCTACACACCATCTATTAAACATTACAAGAAGCAGCTTAGCGATGGGATATATACCAACCATCTGGAGAAGAGCGAAAGTAATCTTCATACCCAAAATAGGCAAAACTGACTGGGCTAACCCCAAATCATTTAGGCCTATTAGTCTCACATCATTCATATTAAAAACGATGGAGAAAGTAGTGGACAACCATATTAGAGTAAATCATCTAAAGGTTAAACCACTGCACGATAGTCAGCATGCATATAGAGCGGGCAGATCCACAGAAACTGCTCTGTACCAGTTAACTGAGCTAATACAGGCAAGCCTGGATAGCAAAGAAACAGCACTTTGTGCCTTCTTAGACATTGCAGGGGCGTTTGACAATATACCTCACAAGGTGATCAAGCGATCTCTTGAAACAAGAGGGGTGAACAATACGATAATTCGCTGGTTTTGGGAAATGCTCTCAACACGAACAGCAGAAGCTGAGATAGGTACCAAAACTGTGGTTGTTAAAACAACGCAAGGAACTCCACAAGATGGAGTGACCTCCCCCCTACTGTGGAGCTTGGTAGTGGATGAACTACTGGAAGAATTAACTCTAGCGGGAATACACTGCATAGGGTATGCAGATGACATAGTCATCATTGCACGGGGGAAACATGAAGGCACCCTGTGTGATATTATCCAAAGAGGACTCCGCATCGCTGAGAGATGGTGCAGGACTGTCGGGCTGAGTATTAACTCAGATAAAACCGCAGTAGTGTCATTCACCAGAAAGCGAAGTTTGAAAAACTTCAAAAGAATCCATCTAGATGAAAAGGCCATCACAGGAAGTGAAAATACTGCCATCACAGGAAGTGAAATATCTGGGAATAACCCTGGATAGTAAACTTCTCTGGAACAGGCATATTAAGAACATTACCAGCAAAGCCACAAAGGCTCTCATGATATGCAGAAGACTGGCGGAAAATAGGAGGGCTGCGCCCTAACATTTTGCGCTGGATGTATACCATGATAGTAAGACCCATGATTACTTATGGAGCAGTTGCTTGGTATACAAAACTAGAGCAACGTACAGCAAGGCAAAACCTGTGCAAAGTACAGAGACTGGCATGTATCTGTATCACAGGTGCCATGAGAACATGTCCAACAGCAGCAATGGAGGTCATTTTAGACCTAACACCACCGCACATTGTCGTCGGTAGTTATGCCAATGCGACAATGATTAGAATGGTCATAGACGGAAACAGTACTGGGAGCATTTTTAGGTCAGGGGCTTGGAACACCCTCAAAAAGAAAATTCCACTTCTCCAACTCCCAGTGGATGACATACCAAGAATTTACAACTTTGAGAAACACCTCACTGTAGTATTGAGTAATAAAAAGGATTGGAAGGAAGAAACGCTTACTCAGCATATAAAAGACCATACCATAACGTGGTATACTGATGCTTCCAAAACCAAAGCAGGGACAGGGATAGGAGTATTTGGGCCGAAAACCAAATACTCCGAACCAATGGGCACCTACCCCAGTATCCTTCAGGCAGAAATTTACGCTATCGAAAGATGTGTACAATTTATCTTAGATAGGAACTATCGAAAACAGGAAATTGCCATCCTATCCGATAGTCATGCAGCACTAAACGCGATCAACTCAGTAACCATCAATTCGAAATTGATCAAAGAATGCCTAGAGAAGCTCAACAAGTTGGGCAAAGAAAATAAAGTCCTCCTACTCTGGGTGCCTGCTCATCAAGGGATAGAAGGCAATGAAAAAGCAAATGATCTAGCTAGGAAAGGAGCGAACACTCCACTAACTGGACCAGAACCGTTCTGTTTTCCAAGCGGAAACCAGCTGAAAGCGGAACTGAAGAATCTGGAAGACTCTAACCGCAACTTGGAATGGGAGTCCTCCAACGGTCTAAGACACTCGAAAAAGTTCCTCAGAACCTACGACCGAGAAAAATCCTTGAGGTTTTCCTTGATTTAAGTAAAAACAATCTTCGGATTGTCACGGGGTTTCTAACAGGACACTGTCTCCTCAACGAACACCTCAGTAGGCTGAAGCTGAGAAGCAACAGCGAATGCAGATTCTGTGGGGAATATGGGGAAACACCAGAACACCTCATCACTGAGTGCGCCGAGACGACGACCATTCGTGCCATGAACTTTGGTACGGCTGATGTCAAGGATGGAGAGCTAGCCTCTATGGAGCCGTCTCAGATACTGGCTTTTGTTAAAGCCTTGAGACTGTATGATGAGTTATAACTCGTTATAGCTCAAGAAAGGGGAACACACAATAGATCTTTAAGGTCGCGGTGACTAACTCCCCTCCTAAACATTCTACATTCTACAAAACGGTTAATCCCGTTTATGCTTTTATAAATTTCCATACCGTTTTAGAGAATTAAAAACACACATGAAAATATGAATATAATTTCGATTTCATTCTTTGATGGATGGTTATTATTAATTTTGATTGGCGTCATATCTTTTACTGTAAATAAATGCCTTTAATGTCAAAAATTTTTAAAATTTGTAGACAAAGGTAAAGTAAACAAACAAAGTAAACAAACAAACAAAAGAGAATACAAAATAACATTGTCAGTCTTATTGTTTAAAATAAACATTTATAAATGTTTACAATGTCAAAAAATAAAAAAATAAAAATAATATTCAAAAATATTTAATAAGTTTATAGTAAATATAGTAATAGCAAATATTAGACCCGTGTTTACAAGATCAAATTCGATTATCAAAATATAAGTCATTTACGGCGTAGAAAGCCTTGTCTAGTAAATAAGATTTCAATGCTGTTGTAAAGTATCACATTTTCCGTAGCATTGAACTAAATAATTTTTTTTCTTTTTTAGCATTTTAAAACAGCAAAAAATATGACCTTATACTCTGTTTTTTTTTTCTCAGGTAAGATTTCGACAGACGATGACAGAAGAAAAGCAGATGACGTCCCATACCAATCTATTTATTTTACTAAAAAAGTTTCTAGTATTTTTTAAGTTAACTATGGATGGGTTTAAAAAGGGTTTAAATATAAATCCGTCATACGTCGTCTCTTGTTGTTTTTAACCAGTTTTATTGGTTTATTTCAAAAATGACAGATCATATTTAAATTTAATTGGTTTGACGACGGAACGATGAACGGCAAACGGACGCCGATACGTATGAACTCGCCTTTAGATTTTTGAGACTTGTCAAAGGCTTGGTTTGGTTTGGTACCAACTTATTTCTGTGTAAAATAAAATAAACTACTTTGAAATTAAAATGACAGACACATCTATCACTGTCAAGGACCTTGTCGTTGGACAGACTATAATTAAAACTCTATCAAGAAAAATCTATCAGAGAATAAAAACGAAATTATATGACCATAGAAACGCATTTTGATTTTTAGTGCTTAAAAATTCAACTACATTTTCATGTTTTTTCTAATTTTCTCTAAAACGGTATGGAAATTTGGAAAAGCATAAACGGGATTAACCATTTTAGAACAAGATTTTTTTTTAGGAAGAATGCATTTTTCTCAAAATGTCAATAATAAAAAAGTTTTTCCTCTTGTAAAGACCATCCGGGGACATACTGTATGATAAAAGATAGATATCAAAATTAAATATTAGCCTTGTATATATATTTTTAAAGTAGATCAACCTAAGACGTTTATGGACTAAGACTAGTAGATGGCAGGACCGGTTTCCCTACAGAAAAATATTTTTTGTTACTCTGAATTTCGAAGCTACCAATAAAAACAGAGAAAATAAAAATCGATAATTTTCGGACTGTGCCAATTGGTTACTAATCGGCCAGATACTTTTTGTCTATTAGATATGCTATAAAAGCTGGCAATTATACAATTCGACCATTGTAAATACCCGACAAATTCTTCAAGGCCGACAAGTCCGATGCTTCTCACTGATAAGAAATAAAAATGTTTGTTTAGATCATTTCGAGGTATTTTTTCTTTCTGAATGCACATTTTAAAGTATTTTATATTCTTTGTCCCCTTGACCTATTATCCTGGTCGCACGTATGGAAGTTCTGTTTCTTCTAGTTTTAGAAAATGTTCATATTTCTTTTTTCTTTGTAGTTGTAGTGTAAAATTAGATTGATTTATTAAGTTTAATTATAGTGTTTAGTGTAGCATGTTAGTGTAGTCTACCAAAAATAGTTTAGTAGTGTTTTTATAGTTTATTTTGTAGTTAAGTAGTAGGTGAAGGGATAATTTTGTTATTTTTTCTTTTTGTTTGATAAATTAGTAAGTTTGATAATTTGTTCAATGTAGAATACAAGAATAAGTAGTTGTGTAGTGTTTTTAAGAGATTATATTCGTTAATTTTGTAGTTGAGTAGTAGGTGAAGGGGTATTTGGGTATTTCTTCTTTTTGTTTTTCTTGTAATAATTGTAGTAGTTCTATTAAGTATTGTGATATATACACTATATCTTCCTTCAACTTCGTTGAAAAGTGCGTTATCATATAATCTTCGTTTTCTGGTAGCAGAATATACGAAAAAAATGCTGATCAAATTTATTTGAAATTAAATTAATCTAGCCTTATTAATCAAATTAAACTAGTAAAATAATAATAATAGTTAGTTTCAAAATACTATACAGGGTAAGTTTCCTACGATGTTCTCTATGGGCATCTCGGAAACTACTGGAGATAGAGAGTCGGTTAATGGGGAAAGAATTGCAGTTTTGTGGGATTATAAATATGCGCCTTTTGGATTTTTCGGAGAAGTTCAAGGCTTATTAGATATTTCGAAAAAAACAAATTTAGGCTATTTTAAAACTTGTCTCTAATTCCATTATAATCTACCGTATGATCGAATAAAAACGGCGTCAACGATGGCTATGAAGTGAAGATCGCTGTCATTTTATATGTAAAATTATATGGAAAATATCATTGATCGTCATTTCATAGCCATCGCTGACGCCGTTTTTATTCGATCATACGGTATTTTAGACAAAAAGTTTTGAGATAAAAGTTGTAGATAATCACATACCTAATGAGTTTGTATTTTCTGTTTTTTTTTCTAAAGTCTGTCATTTTTGACATATGACACAAACATATGTTTTTTAGTAAACCATAGTTGGCCATGACTTCATAAAAAGCGCCATTTTTTAAGCTTTTCAGCGATAGGTATAATGTTTTTTTCGAAAAATTACAAGTTATAGCCAATTCTTTTCTTTCTTGGCTAATTTCCATACCAATAATACCATGCCAATTAGTTAGCATCAAAAATGTAAAAAGTTTTATGTTTTCAAAAAAAAAAAATATCGTAAAATTCGTAAAGCACTCAATTTAGAATAAAATAATCTAAGAATGAATTGATTCTTTTATAAACCTGCATTAAATCAAATTAAAATAGGTATGTACTTTTTTTAAATATTAATTAACAGCCAATTAGCATTATCATAAATTGTAAATAATGTACCAACATATCGAAATAATAATTTCTTTGTTAATACGGTTTAGAATTCTTAAAATAACAGTCAAAAATAATCCACAATTTACAATAAAATAAAAGTTTCGTTTAAATTTCTTAATCAGCTGATCACTATTAAAGTTCGCAGAAACCCGGGGCTATATTATTACATTACTCTGAGGAAAATAACGAAAATAATCGATATTTTTTACTACGCCCCGAAAGGTTCACGATTTGTCCTCCAGTTAGCAGCACATTTTGTCTAGTCGGTTGAACAACTTTAAGAATATATAAACAAGGATATTAGTTTCGAAGTTTTGCAATTTTTTCAAATAAAATAATGCAATCAAAGCGTATAATAACCAGTATCTACCTATAAAAAACGTCGTCCACCGCCTTCAGTTGATTACGTCACGCAAAGACATTAGGCCTTCCTTTATCGAGAGCGCCGATCCGGTACGCCATTGCCATCAGAAAATCAGCTAGAGCGACATCATGCCAAGGACACATATTTTGCCGCTCAAATATGGACAGGTTGTCCAGAAGATCACTCAGGCCATGTTGTGAGAAATTACCAGATCTTCCCCATTTAATCTGAAAAAATAAGTCAATTTTATTACTAAGGTATTACTCGAGTGATCTAGCGACGAAATACAGGGTGGTCCAAACAGTATTCCGGAAACTTCGGCAGCATATTTTACAGATAAAAATAAGTAAAAAAGTCCGTGTAAATGTATGTCCTAAAATGCTTAGTTTCGGAGATACAGGATGTAGAAATTTGTTTTTTATTTCGATTTTTTCCAAATAATTTATGAAGTAACGTCAATATGTGATTGAAAATTGGAGTTTGGGAGTTTTTTGACATGAGAAATTTGATTTTGATGTCAATATGACTCCTATTTGTACGGGCGCCATCTACATGTGTTTAAACTGTTTTGGAGAGTAATAACTTTTCGTAATAACTCGCTCAATGAATAATTTCAGAACGTACTTGAAACTAGACACTAACATCTAATCTCAGACACACATTGAACATTGAACAGACTGTATGTACTCACCCTATAAAAATATATTTTTCACAAAAAAAAATATAGCCAGTCGACATGATAATCACAGCCAACCTACTGTAACTGAATATATAAAATATCAAGTTGTAACGTTTTAACTGGTTTTATTCTAACTACTTATCATTTGACCTCTGCAGGCCATGCACACTGCACACGTCTACCATAAATAGAACCTAGTGATGTGTTTTGTTAAAAAACTTATACATATATTTTAAACTTATAAAACTTAATATCTTTAAATATTTTTTTTCAATATTTTTTTAAATGTGCGCTACCATTAGCAGCCTTGTGAAAAATATTTTATTGAAAATACCAAAAAGAAATTTGATACAGAGACCACCGAGGAGACCACCAAAAATATCAACACAATGTTCGATATCGATATAACAATAAGATCGAGATTCTACTCCGATACTTACTTCGATATTTCAAAACAATCAATATACAGGGTGGCGCACCTTGTTCGCCTGGGTTGGTTATACGAAAACGGAAAGATACAGAAACAAAATATTTTGAGTATATGTGGGAAGGCAATGTGCATATTTTAAAATTATTTTGAAATGTACAGGGTGTGCCAGAACTAAGATCTATACCAAAGCTATATTTTTTCTGGAACACCCGGTATTTTATTTCATTTTTAGATTTTTGGGCATAAAATAAGGCATTTATTATAAGGGTTTACTATGTTTAAAAGCTTGGGTTTTTCAGATATTTCAAGATATTTAAATATGCACGCTATAATAAAAAAGTTTGTTAACACCTTGTACATTACTTTTCAGAATTAATTCTTGTGCTGACTGAAGCCAGAAAAATAAACTTTTCTAAAAAATTTTATTGCTTTCTTAAATGTATACAGGGGTATCAAAAATTGCTGGTCGATTTTAAATATTTATCTTACATAAAAACTTCGTTATTTCAAATACTACACTATGTATTTTTTTAAATAAGTCGAAGCAGATTTAAATGCTCTTTCAAACTATATTAGGGTTTCCTATACCTATCTGGCTCAGATTTTGAATAAAAAGCAATTTTTCAATAAAATGGCAATCAATAAGTTGGCTGATGGTGTCGCCATGGCAATTTTCTAGTGACGCTTGGTAGCTATTTTCAAAATCGACATTAGTTTATGGACTTTATTTAAATTTATAACAGGTTATCTATATACAGTGGTGGCCAAAAGTATGGATACTTTTTACTTTTTAAAATATCACAGAAAATATTGCAAATAAAAGTATCCCAAAAATTACACAGCGAAAAAAATCTGTTTAGCAGTTTTTGTAGGAGAACAATAGATTTCTTGTAGCCAAAAGTATGGAAACCATAAATAAATACATTAAAATTATTTAGTTTAAGCTGATAAACGGTACGATTTGCTTCAGATAAATATAAACATCATGCCCAAGTCTAAATATTTCTCTACGGATTTAAAAAATAAAATAGTTGAATTATACAAGAGCGGTTATAAACAAATTCAAATAAGTAAAACATTTTAAAAGGCACCGTTTCGAAAGTAATTCGTAAATTTAATAAAACAGGGAACGTTTCAACAGCTTTTAAGTCAGGAAGACCAAGAAAGTTGTGCAACAGGACAATGAAAGTAATGAAGAGAATATCAATGGGAGATACAAGAAAAACATCCACAGACATTTCTCGAGAAATGGGTGAAAGGTGTCTATCTAGAAATATCGGTGTCTGCACGCACGGTGAGAAGAAGGTTGGATGACATGGGACTTTTTGGAAGAGTTGCGGTGAAGAAACCACTAATATCAAAGAAAAATAGGATGGCCCGCTTTAAATTTGCTCAAGATCATCTCACCTGGTCTTATCAGAAATGGAATACTGTACTGTTTAGCGACGAAAGCAAGTTTCAACTGTTTGGTAGAGACGGGAGACGTTATGTCCGAAGACCAAAAGGTACACGGTACAGCCATAAGTACCAGACGCCCACAGTAAAACATGGGGGTGGGAGTATAATGGTATGGGGTTGTTTTTCTCGCTCAGGTGTTGGTCCTCTTGTTAAAATTGATGGGATAATGGACCGTTTTTTGTTCAAAGACATATTGGAGAATAATATGCTGCCTCATGCTGATGAAGAAATGCCACTCAGATGGTTGTTCCAGCAAGACAATGATCCCAAGCACAAATCTCTGTTTGTTCAATATTGGTTAAATGAACATAATGTTCCACTAATGGATTGGCCCTCACAGTCTCCGGATCTTAACCCCATAGAAAATTTATGGGACCATTTGGATAGCAAAATTCGAAGCCATTCTATTTCAAATAAAAATGAATTATGGGAAGTGCTAAAAACTGAATGGGCGGCCATTTCCAGTAAAGATTGTACGAGATTGATCGATTCGATGCCACGAAGATGTAGAGAAGTAATTAATTCAAAGGATATTCCACTAAATATTAGTAATTTTATATTATCTTGAATTTTAATAAACATTCTTCTTAAGTTTCCATACTTTTAACCAAGAAAATATTCATAATTTTTTATATATTTTTTGATAGCTGTAATTTTTTATTTAAATGTATTAGGTTTTGCAGGAAATTATTTGTAGGTCACGATTATATAAGTCGTTTTATTTCATATTTTAATTTCTCAGCATAAATGACAAATTAAAAAAGTTTCCATACTTTTGGCTACCACTGTATATAAATCTCTGTCCTAAGTGATCACTGACTCATCAACGCCCAGACCAAACCCTTGACCCTAGAAAGCTGAAATTTTGCACAGAGGTTCTTTTTATGATGTTTACGTGAGATAAGAAAGGATTTTTTTATTCATCCCCTAAGGGGGTAAAAAGGGGGGTGGAATATTACAATATTTTTTATTTAAAAAACGGTCAAGTTTTCGAAAAAACGCTTAAACACGTATATTTTATTTTCTTTTTTTACATATTTTGAGATTTTTTAAAAATGTATACAGGGTGTCTCGAAAAATCTGATCATTGATTAACCACGATCCTGCTTAAAGCGCTTGACGTAAAAAGTTGATTTTTGGAAAACGGATTTACTTTAGGGTGTAGAGGTTCGATAAGAAGGGATTTTTCGAAACTCGAATTCTAAGGGGGTGAAACCACCCCTCAAATATTAGAATATTTTTTATTTAAAAACCGGTGAGTTTTTCGGAAAAACTCTTAAACACGTATATTTTATTTTGTTGTTTTACATATTTTAAGATTTTTATAAAATTTATACAGGGTGTTTCATAAAATATGGCCATTGAGTAATCACGATTCTGCTTAAACTGCTTGACGTTTAAAGCTGATTTTAGGCAAGCGGATTGACTGTGGGGTGTAGAGGTTCGATAAGGAGGGGTTTCTCGAACCTCAAATTCCAAGAGGGTGAAAACGTCCAACCAAACCAAATAATACTACCTTATATACTACCTTATACAGAGTGTCTGAAATTGATTTTAAATAATTTCTAGATTTAATCGGCAATAACTTGTTTAATTTAAATGGAACACCCTGTATATTTTAAGAGAATCAGATGCACAATTTAATTGTCCATCAAATTGTATTATACCATTTTTTACCTATCCCTTTAAGTTCTCGTAGAAAATGCATTTTCTTATAATTTAGACCTTATTTATCAATATACCTATGGAATATTGACATTTTAGATTGTTTTTAAAGCAACAAATGTACAAAATGTACAGGTGCTAAAAACGATAATATTATCAGCCTATTTGTATACAAAAATAAAACTATTCAAATCTTAATAAAAGGGTATACCATTAATTAAATATACCACCATTATTTCCGCCCAAATATTAATTAATTACATATTTAATTGTGTTAGTTAATAAATTATTCTAAATAAATGTGGATTTGGAATCAAAAATCAATATAATAATAAGTTATGAAAATGAACGTCTCTGTTTTAAATAAACATTCGTCAAAAAATAGGTGTTACTTTTTACCACACTGTCTAATACACATACAAAATTCAGTTTTTTAGTATTTGGAGCAATTATTATTAATCAACGCAAACAGTTAATTAACGGTTTCACCGGAAATGACTACAACTTTTGATTTTTAAATGGCACCCCCGGTATTTTTTTACTTTATTCGATAGAAAATGTCACACTGAATAGAATGACATATCATATGTCAACTTTTGACATTTTCGCATATGGTTTATTTGAAATTATAACTTGCGGTTCGTAACGAAAATTTGCTTTTTCCAAATATGCTAATGAGCCACCCTCGTTCCATTTGAAAAAATTGAGATACGATTAAAAATACGATTTGAGCATTTTCTAAGTGGCCAGGACAAGACACTAAAAACATTAGACGATCAGATCTATTTTTCCAAGGCTCCTTGATGAAGAATTAGTGTTTTTAACATACACATGGCACTCTAGACTGAATTTTAAAAAACAATTTTTTATTAAGCGAGAATGTCAAAAGTTGACTTATGATATGTCATTCTATTCCGAACATCATTTTCTATCGAATAAAGTAAAAAAATACCGAGGGGCCATTTAAAAATCAAAAGTTGTAGTCATTTCCGGTGTAACAGGAAGTGACCAAAAACAAATGAATACACCAATCAATCCTAATTTATGTCATATACTAACATACCAAATCTGTCTTTTTTATCTGAAAAAATTAAAAAGTTATAGGGGTGAGCCACTTTTGAGACGCACCCGGTATAGTTTGAATACTGAAATCATGTTAATTGGTCCTCTTATACAAAAAATATTTAAACAATTTTGTTATTTTTTAATGACATAAACGAACTATATCGACAATATTAGTATCTGTACCCTCTAAAATATAAGAAAATGCATTTTCTACGAAAACCTGAAGACATAGGTAAAAGGTGATATAACACAATTTGATGGACAATTAAATTGTGTATCTGATTCTCATAAAATATACAGGGTGTTCCATTTAAATTAAAGAAGTTATCGCCGTTTAAAGCTAGTTATTATTTAAAATAAATTTTCAGACACTCTGTATAAGGTAGTATAATATTTGTTATTGCAACACAAAATTTAGTAAATAGAAATACTTCAGCACAATATTTGGTTTTAAAAACTTAAATACGCCTAGAGAAACAAAGCATTAAAATTATTACTGTATTTTGACAAAAACCTAAATATTTCAAAAACGGTAAGATTAAAATGTGGCAAACCTTAATCAAATTTACCTTTATTTTAATCGTAGAAACTAAAAATGTAATAATATACAGGGTGTTTCATTTTAAAAAATACAACTTTGATATTTTTTATTTATTTGGGACACTCTGTATCTTCTAAAAATATTTTTAAATTGTAGCTCTAACAGTCCTTCAACGAACCCAAAACTTACATTTTGCAAAAATCTAATAGTTTAGCTACAATACTCCGCGTCGTATGTGGTGGTGAACAACCCTGTATGACAAAATTCAAACAAGTTCCAAAATGTAATAGCTGTCGATTCTACCTTTTAAATGAATTTTGTATCATCAAAAATATGAAATTTTAGCAGAGTTATTAAAGAATTTGTCCTATCAATCATCAATCACGCTTATAAAATCTATCTTCGAAGTGTTATGACTTTGAGAGAAAATTGAGGGATCTTTGAAGCCGAATATCTCGAAAACTACAATTCTACGTAAAAAATGATAGGGACCATTTTTGTAGGTAATTACCTAAGCTTCATTTTACTCCAAGAAAAATTTTGTAATTTGCATATTTTGACAGATATTTGCGAAAAACTGATTTTTCGACTATTTGGGACCATTTTTTTGGCCATTAAGTGACCGAGTACGATGCTAAAATTTTTCCCCTAAAACTACTCCCCAAAAGGTACACAATCCTCCTGAAAAGTCCCTGTCGAAGAATTAGGCCATGGTTTCAACTTTCATTTACTGCGCAGTGGACTATAAAGTAGGTATATTATACTTACTAATAATACAAAACAATTCCGCAATGTGCCAAAGTCCATTACATATATCTTATATTTAAATGCATAATAATTATGCATAATAAGCAATAAATTACTGATTCAAAACATTCAATAAATTACTAAGAAGATAAACCTAACTTCTGACAAGTAGTTTCACTTTGGATTAACGCAGAAGTGTTTACAAAAAATAACTATTTTATTTTATAGATTTTCTTGCAGTGACGAAATACCCATATAGGATTTTTTGGAGAAATAATTATAATATATGATGGGGAGAATAAAAAATGTAAATATCGTTTGGTATATCCCTGTTTTATAGGGTTTAGCAAGAGTTTAGCTTATAATAATGCAGTATATCTACGAAAATATGGGATAGCATGCATTGAAACGTGAAAAATATTATAAAAATTAATACTGGTACTTACTGGTATCAGCTCTTTGAATGAAGCGTAACTGAGAAACGAGAAACATTCTCAGTCCTGTTGAAGCCCACCATCACTAACAGAATAAAATAAATATCTGGAAATATGCTTAAGCCAGTGCAAACGGTACAAGTACCACCGATACTCTCTTTTCTATACCGCCAGCTGCCATTGTTTGCGAAATAGTGAAATTCTGAATTAATTTTATGACTTTTGTCATGAATCATGAAACCTTGAAACCGCGAAACGTCAACCAGTGCCTTCTATTAAAAGATCAGCCTAGGGGCGGACTTTTGTTTACTTCATCAGCTGTACATACTTAGATATTGGGTTAGATTCCGTTTCATATTTTGTCGGTTGATTTTTGGTTTTAACTCTTTGATTTTTGGTATTATTTATTATTGTAGTGCAAAAAACTAATTATTTTGGTGTTGAAGTGACATAAACTACTACCAGATATATGGTCACTCTCGGTTTCGCACAAAAAAAAAATAGAAATTTTAAAAATTACACGTTGTGCAAGTGATTTAACCTAAAAGTGCCCATACATTTTTACTTATCGTGATTTTTGTGTGTGTTTTTAAGACTCTAACAATTCATCAATAAAGCTTAAGTGGAGTGTGTTATTGGTGCTATGCCTCATCTTTGTTGTGTTCCTGGTGGAAAGGATGGTTACTAAGGATAGTTATTATACTAGGCAGCCTAAAGTGTCCGGAAGAGCAAGAAAAGTGGGTACGAGTTATAAATCAAGAGAATTTTATTGAAAATATCTTTAATAAATTTAAAAATAATATTCTCCCATGATGGTATTAATGAAAACTGGACAATTATGTTTATTTTATTCATATTGTGGAATCTCCACTCCAAGTGTTGCTGGTTCAGCTTTGATAGATTCAAACACGTAAGTAGGTATTATGATCTAGGGAAAAATAAAGAATATGTGTATTAGAGATCATGAAAAAAGATTATTATTTTGAGTTCAAATTTTAAAAAGATTTTTGTAAAGACAAGACTGATACAGTTTAAAAAAGAAGAATGTGTTTTTGTTTGATAATATATAATGTATGTTAAGCATAACATATATTTGTTCAGTAATTTTTAATGAATAGTATTGATTATTTATAATACCAAATTAATATCAAATATTTAAGTGATGGCTGAATACAATATGAATAAAATAACAATAAAATTGGTATATTTGCATAATACAAAATTAAGTTTTAAGAATAAAGGTGTTACTTAACTAAAAATACTAAGAAATTCATATTTCTTTGTTTTAATTGGTCTAATGTTATTTACATTTTACGTAAGAATTATACCGTATCATCGAAAAAAATCGGCGTCTAGTTGGCTTGGAAATGAACATCGATGACATTCCCTAAATAATTGTACACATAAAATAATTAACTAGAATTTTACAATCTTGGAAAATTTGATATTCTTGAACCCTGATTCTAAATATTCTAAATTTTTTGATTTTCTTGGAATTTAGGTTCGGGAAAACGCTGATTGATTTTTCATTTGTTTTTTCATTATTTTTATTTGGTTTAAAAAAAAACGGTTCGGCTAACATTATAGCCTCCATCAGTGTTGTGTCATATGAAAAAAATAGTGTCGAATATAATCCAAAAATTGCATATAAAATATTCACACCACGCACATAATGTTTACTGCGTACTCCATAGTCAATGTAGATAATTTTAGTGTTAAGAATAATAATTTTAAAAAATATGTGGTCATCTTTTGATAAGTTTATATTAGTTTATTAATTGCAGTAAACATTATGAGGTGTGAATTATATTGTATATGTAATTTTTGGATTATATTCGACACTATTTTTCTCATATGACACAACACTGTGAAGGCTATAGTTAGCCGAAACGTTTTTTTTTAAAACCAAATAAAATAATGAAAACCCAAATGAAAACTTAATCAGCGTTTTCCCGAACCTAAAAATCCCAAGAAAATCAAAAATTTTAGAATAATTTAACATATAAAATGCCAGCGATCTTCATTTCATAGCCATCGCTGACGCCTTTTTAGATAATATTGTATTATTTGTAAATATAATTTTTCGAACATTGATACTTGCAAAATATACATATAAATTTTGTGAATGCAAATAATAATACATCTCTATTAGTAGATATTCAATGTTTTTGTTAAATTAGATCGATTTTCAAACCCCAAAATTTAAAATATATTTACATTTTACCCATTATCTTATGTACCTATACATTATTTGTACATTGTAAAACATTTGCTGCATATGTATGGTTCATAGTTTATTTGCCAAAGTATTTATTACTATAAATAGGTATATATGTTGTAGTTATTAACTGTATATTATGTATATTTCATTTAAACTATATCATTTTTAAAATACAAACCAAAAATCTGAGGAATAATTATGTTTTCCATGTATTCTACAACATATTTATTAATCCGTTATATCTAACTAGCGTGACGTCATAAATCTCGCCCGTAGGCTGATCTTTTAATAGAAGGCATTGCGTCAACCGCATCTCTAAGCAACGTTGCCAACTATTTAGCGCCATTATACCTATCATATTACCATACTACAAAAAATAACAAATTACTTTTTTGGTTTGCTTGAAATAAAGTCTAGTTTCTGATGTTTGTCCGTTTTCAGCAAGAAATGATGTTATATGTACATATTTTAAAACGTTTTTATCTGACGTTTCCATACCTCCCAGCCTCCCAGTATTTTTTTTTTTTGGAAACATCACAAAAGTATTAATTTTGGGGCGTGATTGATTTAACGCAAAGCAGTTTTACGCCTAAGCATAAAAATATGAAAATATATTAATAAACTGATATTAAGTCAAAATTAAGTATTAAATTCAGGAAGTGTTGCTCGACATATTGTTGCTCAACATATCATAATTACTTGCAAAGTAATAGAAATTGTTTAAAAAAGTATTTGTGACATTTGAAAAAAATAGCATGTTCTATTACGAGTAAAAATGTACTTTATACAATGCTTGTACTATAACACTAAAAAATAAAGTGAACAAGAAAATACGCAGTTATTCTTAACATCTATTTAACCCTAACTTTAATGTAAATAGCTTTTTTAGGAAAAAAATATTGCTGGCCTCAACAAAAAAAAAACCGCTACCGTAGCGGAATTTTGCTGCTGTTGGCAACGCTGGCCCAAGGCGCACCCAATCCCAGCGCATTACTAAGCATGGAGCGTAGTATCGATATTCCTGAAACATCGATTTTATTATTATTTCTAAATTCATTTTAACAATTAGTCCTAAATCTTAATAAATAATTTTTAAATAACATTTAAAATATCGAAAACTTCCATTTTTATAATATTAATTTGTATTGTCAGAATTTGCAACACGGAGAAAAAAGATGGGCATTTATACATATTATGTGATATTTTTTATTATTTTATTATTATTTAAAGCTTATAATTAATAACTTATAATTTATTATTTTATATTTTATTAACAAATTTAAAATTATTCTAAAACAAGTAGAGTAAAATAGTATGGTAAAAAGAAATAATGTACTTCATTTGATTCTTTTCAAATTTATAATAAACCGTTGCAACAAATTCGGTATTTTGAAAATTTGATGTGTCTTAAATAAGTGCAAATATTTTTAGGGCTGGTAGATCTCGATAAAAGAAACAAATTTTCTCTTTGCCTTTTTTCAAATAAGCCCAAAATAATCGAGTTATTTTACTTTGAAAATTTCCAAAAAAAATATTTTTTGCTTAAATTTTGAGGACCATCTTTTCTCGATTTTCTTCTTTGTAAATTTAATCTACCGCCTACGTTGCCATATTATCCAGAAATTATGTTTTTTAACTAAAAACTAAAAAAACTCCAAAAATTTTTTCAAAAAATTCCCAATTTTCTAAATTTTTTTTCGCAAAAAAACCTCATAATTGTATTTCTGGTAGTGATGTTAATATTTCAGAAATTTTTGATTGTTGCAGGAAATTTCTGAAACTTTCGGAAATTTATGAAATATTAGGAAATTTTACAATTTTACATATTTTTTGTCGATACAATAAAGGAATAAATTAGATAGACATTTGATACCAACATGTAAGTGGAAAAAAAACAATAAACATAATATTAGTTGTTATATTTTTAATAAACAATACATAACCCATAAAAGTCATAAACATAACCCATAACAAAAATCATTTGGTAACATTTGTATTTTGTGCATAAACCACGAACTATGACTATGAATTTAAAAAAAAACAAAAAAGCACGAAATATAAATTTAAAAAACGTAAAACACAAATAACTGAATTGTTCTATTGCGGAATATCAGGCGCCGCGCTGGTCCCATCTTCATAGGGTATTATAGTTAGGGTTACCATCCGTACTCTTTTAAGAGTACATGTTCTCTTTTCAAGGGTACAAATTTCTGTACTCTTACCACGTTTTCTCAAAAATATGACATTTTTTTATGCGATACCTGCACACAATATTAATTTATAACAGTTTATAAAGAATTTTTAGTTTCATGAGAGCGCAATGGACCGATGAACGAAATCGCTTTTTACTGTCTTCCATTAAAAGTGTTTTAATGGTACAGTTTAATTTTAAAGACACCAGTTGTGTTGATTTTTCAAAGCATTGCATAGGTCAAAGAGCTTTTTTGGGTAAAATTCGTGGTAATGCAAAATACCATAATAATTAGTCTAGTTTTTGTTTTACTTTGTAGTACCTACTTGTTGTTCTGTATTTTATAGCTAATAAATACTGTTATGTTATAGCTAATCAAATTTACTAGTAAGGACCCAAGTGTTTCGTATGATTTTTTTTGAGTTTGGCGTGATGCCTCACCAAAACTACCCGATGTACTCTTTTTCATGATGACCTATCTGGTAACCCTAATTATAGTAGTAGTAGTACTGTCTTCGTGAGTTTCTATTTCCAAATCAGATATATTTGATGTATCATCTGGTTCTGATTATGAAGGATGGATGTCTACCTCCACGAGTTCTGGTGGTTCTGGAGGAATTTCATGTTGTTGAATATCATGCTCCATATCCACTTTTTGTTTTTGTAGTAATAATTTATTGTTATGAGCTACGAACGTTATTTTACCGGCTCTTTGTGCAGTTAAATCAGGTTAAACGATTCCTTTTTTTAGTATGGATAAAACTGTAAGTACTGAAACTTCTCTCTGTAGCTGCAGATGACGTTGGTAAAGACAGCAGAGCAACAGCTAAATATTTCAACTGAGTATTTTTACACATTGCTTGCCACCAACTTAGACAATCTACATTTTTAACTGACATCCAAACGTAGTCGAGAGCCCATAAACCCGATTTGGCGCAATAATTTGTTACATCTGTAAAAATGGCTTATTATTGACAAACTGAGGATGATTGTTGGTGATATTGTTGATAAATTCCATAGCGGCTATATGTTCCTCATTGTTAAGGTGCTCTCCCAGGAAACGGGTCCAAGAGATTCGCGGCAAAATGCATTGGTTCAAGAGCCTTAGGTTTTTTATTTTGTAAGGCGGAGAAGCATTCTTTTTCTTCTGACTTAAGAATCGGCATACTTGATACACTTTCGTTAAATTTCTGCTCAATGTCTTGAATTTTGAAAAGAAATGTCTTGCAAAATTCGGATTTTTGCGAATATTCGCGATTTTGGGACCGAATATTTCGGAAATTTCTGAAATTTCCTGCTAAATTCGAATGGAAATATTCGCTACCAACATCACTAATTTCTGGTGTCGAAATATATACTACCCTAAAGATATTTGCACTTATTTAAGACACACCCTGGATAGTACGAGATTAATGAAAATTGTATTTCGAAAATATTTTTTTTTTATGGCATTTCTAAAAAAAGTCCTTATACAGGGTGGCGCACCTCATTCGCCTCGGTTGATTATACGAACACGGAAAGATGTACAAACAAAATATTTTATGGGTATATGTGGGGAGGGAATGTGCACAATTTAAAATTATTTTGAAATGTACAGGGTGTGTCAGAACTAAGATCCATATTAAAGTTATATTTTTTCTTATGGAACACCCTGTATTTTATTTTATTTTTGGATTTTTGGGCCCAAAAAAAGGTATTTATTATAAGGGTTAGATATGTTTAAAATCTTTGGTTTTTGAGATATTTAAAGATATTTGAAAATGCATGCTACAATAGAATATATTATTAACACCCTGTACAGGGTGGGTCAAATTCGACGCTTTTAAATGGAAACACCCTTTTCTATAGGAGATAGACAAAAACTAGTATCGGTGTATCGAACTTAATTTTTGTCAAAAACATGATGGTGAAAACCGCACATCGATATCTGTTACCGTTTCGAAGTTACGGGGTGTTTTTCAAAACTATGCATTTTTAACAAATCACTGTAACTTTTTTGCTATGGAAAATTTTGTATTTTTATGAAAACATTTCCAAAGCACCTTTTTACGTAGAATTTAATGGTTTAAGTATAATTTTTTTAAAATTAATAATTTAAGAATTATTAACAGAAAATTTGATTTTTTATATGGGTCACCCTGTATATTTTTAATTAACTGAAAAGAATTTTAAATTACCTTTCCAAAAATGTAGCACACTTGATATTTTATTATAATCCCCTTCGAGATACAGAATTTTTAAAAGTTCGCCACTTTTAACTAGTAGGCTTTGGACCCCTTATTGATGATATGCCCTTAATGGAACTCGAAAACATATTTTTCCAGCAAGATGACGCACAGCCTCTGAACGCTGAAGTTATCAGCAAATTTCTGCAGCCAATTTCAAGAATAATTGAATAGTTGACCAAGAACCCAGCCGTTAGCCGTCGAGGCCGCCTGACTTAGTGCCCATGGATCTAATCCTATGGATATATTTGCGGAAGAATAAAGGTTCCTTATTCTTCTGTATAATCTAGACAAGAATTAGAAATACTTAGCAGTTATGAGAGGGTATCTTTCACCCCCACTGAGTTAGTTAATGAATTCCGCAAGAAATGTTCAACAACTGCCCCATCTGTCCATAACAGAAGACGGTTGATATGTCGTACACCTGTAGCAAAATCTCATGTCCTGGTTTGCTATTTATTTTTATTGTTATTAGATATAGTTTAAATGTGTTGATGTTGGTTAAATATATTTTAAATTGTTATAAAATTCCGCATCTCTCATAGCAAATATTATTTTCGTTTTAATTGATGCTCACAGCTAGAATATTTTTGCATTACAGCCGGTGCTGTTCAAAGCCTACTTATTTAAAGCGGGCGAATTTTTATATACTCTATATCTCGAAGAGGAATCGAGCAAAATATCAAGTGTGTTATATTTTTGGAAAGGTAATTTTAAATTCTTTTCAATAAATTAAAAATATACAGGGTGTCCCATATAGAAAATCAATTTTTCTGTTGATAACTCTTAAATTATTAATTTTAAAAAAATTATACCAAAACAATTAAATCCTACGTAAAAAGGTGCTTTGGAAATGTTTTCATAGAAATACAAAATTTTCCATATCAAAAAAGTTACAGCGATTTGTTAAAAATGCACATTTTTGAAAAACACCCCGTAAGTCCAAAACGGTAACAGATATTGATGTGCGGTTTTCAGCATCATGTTTTTGATGAAAATTGAGCTCCAGACACCGATATTAGTTTTCGTCTATCTCCTATAGAAAAGGGTGTTTCCATTTAAAAGCGTCGAATTTGACCCACCCTGTATATTGCTTTTCAGAATTAATTCTTGTGCTGACTTTTAAGCCAAAGAAATAAACTTTACTAAAAAATTTTTCGATTGCTTCGTTTAATGTATACTGTCCATAAACTAATGTCTAAAAAACTTACTTCTTTACTAAAACTAAGTAAAAACTTCGTTATTTCAAATACCTGTATTTTTTTAAATAAATCGAAGCAGATTCAAATGCTCTTTCAAACTATATTAGGGTTTCCTATACCTATCTAGCTCAGATTTTGAATAAAACGCAATTTTTCAATAAAATGGCAATCAAGATGGCTGGTGTCGCCATGGCAATTTTCTAGTTAAAGTTAGTAACTCTTTTCAAAATCGACATTAGTTTACGGACATTATTATTTAGATTTATAACAATTTACTTAAATTTAGCTGCAATAGTTTAATAAGTAAGTATTCATTATTTTATCAAGAAAAATAAAGCAGTATCTGCTGGCGGAACGAATGGATATGTTACTAGTGATTTTATTTTATGAGGAAAATTGCTTCTTGGCCTCAAGGGCTTATGCTCAAAGATATCCAAATAGGAGTCTTCCTGATAAGCGTTCCTTGAAAACATACTTTTCTATTACCCAAAGCTATGGTAGTGTGGTTTAAAAAAAAACTATTAGGCAAACAACCTGTCGTTGGAAGTAAAGAAAATGAATTTGCCCTAATTGGCTCTTTTATTAAAAAGCGATATATGTACCTACAAGAAGTCACAGAATATCTAGCTACGTAGCTAGATATTCTGTGCTACAAGTGATCGAAAAAATAATAAATGAAAGAACTACTTTTTCGTTTTTCTTGATAGAATAATAAATACATATTTAATAAATATTATTTATTAAAGTACTGTAGACAAATTAAATAAAAGTAAACTGCTATAAATTTAAGTAAGGTTCATAAACTAATTTCGATTTTGAAAATAGCTACTAACTGTCACTAGAAACTTGACATCAGCCATCTTGGTTGCCACTTTATTGAAAAATCGATCTTTATTCAAAATCTGAGCTAGATAGGTATAGGAAACCCTAATATAGTTTGAAAGAGCATTTGAATCTGCATCGATTTATTTAAAAAAATACAGGGTGTTGTATTTGAAATGACGAAGTTTTTATCTAAAATAAATATTTAAAATAGACCAGCAATTTTTGATACCCCTGTATACATTATACGAAGCAATCAAATTTTTCAGTAAAGTTTATTTTTTTGGCTTAAAAGTCGGCACAAGAATTAATTCTGAAAAGCAATGTACAGGGTGTTAATGATATATTCTATTGTAGCGTGCATTTTTAAATATCTCAAAAACGAAAGATTTTAAACATATTTAACCCTTATAATAAACACTTTTTTTTGGGCCCAAGAATCCAAAAATGAAATAAAATACAGGGTGTTCCATAAGAAAAAGTATAACTTTGGTATGGACTTTGAATAAGAAGACTAAGGAAGGAGCATAATGCTATCCATGTATTCATGCATGGTGGACGGAAAAGCCACCATAAAAGCTCTCTAGGGTGGGGATCCTTGACAGTTCTGTTTGACGATTCATTTGACACATTTGAATTTGATTTGAAGTTTTGTGGATTTGTCAGTTTACGGAGCTTATTTTATGTTATTTATTATTTATTCTACTACTGATAGTTGTATAAAGGTAGTAAATCTAGATGGAAATTGTGGCAGAACTTAAATTAACAGTGACACTATCGTGATTTATCGAAAAAGACTCTAAAATAGTTGGTTGTGTAGCGTGCGGTAGATCTCGGCAAAAATTGAGTGAAATAATGGAACAACTTTTCGCTAGTAAGTGACTATATAATATACATACGTGTAGTAAACCGATCATTTATGAAATTCACTTAAATTAACTAAATTATATATTTTTCTTGCATTTTTAGCTTTTATTTATTACTTGTCAAAGATTAGATGTCAAAAGAATTTAGATACGTTAATTTGACTTACCTGCTTCAGTAGCGTATCGGATGTTTGTGTTAATAAATACTTATTATAACTTATCTATTTTTATTAGAATTATATATTTTTATAACAATTTTAATAACTACCAACATTTATTCACAACGTAAAATAAAACAACAAATTATTGAGTCTACCCCACGTCTACCCTACATCATAGTTTTACATTTTTTAAATAAAATTAGAACGACACTGATAAACCGGAATTTAAGTCGGCCATATTTGAGGCCCATCGCGGTGTACCTAAGATTTTTGATATGCTCCTTCCTTAGTCTTCTTATTCAAAGGGTATGGATCTTCGTTCTGACACACCCTGTACGTTTCAAAATAATTTTAAATTGTGCACATTGCCTCCCCACATATACTCATAAAATATTTTGTTTGTACATCTTTCCGTTTTCGTATAATCAACCGAGGCGAATGAGGTGCGCCACCCTATACAGGGTATCAAGTGTGAACTAGTTGTTCACAATTGTAATGTCAGTGATACTTGTGACCAAGGCTTGTGACCGAAACGTTGTGTAAGCAAAATACAATATAATTCTTTGTTTCAATACTGAAGCTTTGTCTACCACAAAATTAAATATACCGGGTGCTTCTCAAAAGTGACTCACCCCTATAACTTTTTTATTTTTTCAATTAAAAAAACGAGATTTGGTATGTTAGTATATGACATAAATTAGGATTGATTGACGTATTCAATTGTTTTCGGTCACTTCCTGTTTCACCGGAAATGACAACAACTTTTGATTTTTAAATGGCACCCTCGGTATTTTTTTACTTTATTCGAAAGAAAATAATAATACTCTGAATAGAATGACATATCATATGTCAACTTTTGACATTTTCGCATATGGTTTATTTGAAATTATAACTTGCGGTTCGTTACGAAAATTTGACTCGAAATGGCAAGTGTGTGGTATCAAATTATTCGTAAAAAAATGCTTTTTCCAAATATGCTAATGAGCCACACTCGTTCCATTTGAAAAAATTGAGATATGATTACAAATACGATTTGAGCATTTTCTAACTGGCCAGGATAAGACACTAAATATATTAGACGATCAAATCTATTTTTCCAAAGCTCCTTGATTAAGAATTAGTGTTTTTAACATAGCCATGGCACTCTTAGATTGAATTTTAGAATACGATTTTTTATTAAGCGAGAATGTCAAAAGTTGACATATGATATGTCATTCTATTCAGAATGTCATTTTATATCGAATAAAGTAAAAAATACCGAGGGTGCCATTTAAAAATCAAAAGTTGTAGTCTGTTCCGGTGAAACAGGAAGTGACCAAAACCAATTGAATACGTCAATCAATTCAAATTTATATACTATATACATATGCATATACTAACATACCAAATTTCGTTTTTTATCTGAAGAAATAAAAAAGTTATAAAGGTGAGCCACTTTTGAGACGCACCCGGTATACAAGGTGTTTCAAAACAAATGCGAAAAACTTCAGGTGGTGATTCCTTGTTCAAAATAAAGGGTAGTTTGCTTTATAAACGTTGGGTTAAAAGTCAACCATTAGAGAGGTATCGCGGTACAAAGATGGCGGAAAAATAAAGTTTTTATTTTTCCGCCATAAAGGTTTTATTTTTTATCTTGAAAACGAAAGGAGATAGACTAATGAAATTTTATGGAAGCATTTCTGTTATGAAAACACACTTTCTGGTAATTTTTTAACTTTTTTTAAAATGAAGGGAAGGGGTTGAAATAAACTACCCCTATCATTCTTGTTAACGAAATTTAAAGAAAAGTCTTATCAAACACATGCAAAAAAAAATAATTTGGATAGTTTAGTTTGTTTAGAAACTTGTTTATCTCTTGTGTTTTTTTGATAAAACTCACCGATTTGAAATTAAAATATAAAATGTAAAGCATTACATGTCAGGACAAAAAACATTTTTAGATTAAGAATCTAGTGATAATAACGATAATAATAATAATCTAGATAATAACGTATTGCAGTAGAGTAATGTCAAATAAAATAATATTAGAAACATCCTAAAAAGTGACAGCGGCCGACTAGATTTTTTTCCTAAAAAAATTACAGCAGCCCACTAGATTCTTTATCTAAAAATGTTTTTTGTCCTGATATGTAATGCTTTACATTTTATTTTTTAATTTCATATCGGTGAGTTTTATCAAAAAAACACAAGAGAAAAAAAAGTTTCTAAACAAAATAAACTATCCAAATTATTTTTTTTTGCATGTGTTTGATAAGATTTTTCTTTAAATTTCGTTAACCAGAATGATAGGGGTAGTTTATTTCAACCCCTTCCACTCATTTTAAAAAAGTGAAAAAATTACCAGAAAGTGTGTTTTCATAACCGTAATGCTTTCATAAAATTTCATTAGTCTATCTCTTTTCGTTTTCAAGATAAAAAATAAAAACATTATTTTTCCGCCATCTTTGTACCGCGATATCTCACTAATGGTTGACTTTTAACCCAACGTTTATAAAGCAAACTACCCTTTATTTTGAACAAGGAATCGCCCCCTGAAGTTTTTCGCATTTGTTTTGAAACACCCTGTATAGGTAAATTTAAAGACTTTTTTAAATAATATATAGAGTTATACAAGGTGTGCACAAAAAAAATGCACCTCAAAGTTGTGATTTTTGTAATGCAACGCTTATTTATACAGGGTGGTCCGAATTGTATTCCGGAAACTTCAGCAGCATATTCTGCAGATAAAAATAAGTAAAAAGTTTTTATAAATGTATGTCTTAATTTGATTTAATTTCATTTTTATTTCGATTTTTTCCAAATAATTTCTGAAGTAACGTCAATATTTAGAAAAAAATCGTATCTGGGTTTTTTTAACATGAGAAATTTGATTTCAGTGTCAGTATATCACTCCTACTTGTAAAGGGCGCCAACACATATTTTTTAACTGTTTTGAAGTGTAATAACTTTTCGTCCGTTCCTGTATAAAATTACTGAGTGAAAAAATATACATTTCCGTGATTTTTTACGTAAAAATGTCTCTTGGTAAAAGTCGCTACGAGCAAGTTTTTCTTCGAAAAAAAAAAGGTGATAAAACAATTTCAGTTGAACTTTTGGCACAGAAACATTTCAGTAGTATAGTTTTGTTAGTTCAATAGTATGTTAATTTACTTTTACATCTTTAATTATGCACATAAATAATAATATAGAATATTAAATTGTGATAAAACATATAATTAGGCAAATAGGTCAACAAAAAATCAAGACCTGCTTTGATATAAAGATAAAACACTTAATATTTCTCTCATTCTTAGAAATAGATACTCATAACTTTATATCATTGGGAAGGGTTAAACGCCAGCATTTTTTTAAGCTCATAGCCATCTATGATTTCTATTTAAAAAATAACATTTTTTATTATTTCTAAAAGAAGAGCAAGTATAGAAAAAAACTGACTGCACCACTTGATTGTGCTTAAAAAAGTGCCTAAGAAACCTAACCAAGAACGTTTTTACAAAATTTTATTATTCCCCGAAATAAAAAAAGTTTTGGGCGATTTTCAAAATGGTCAAAAACTCAAAAAAAAAACGTGTCTCTGCCATTAAACCTGTCTCAGAAATCAAGCCTATGACATGTATGTCGGTTTTGCTCTATCTAGTCAGGAAATAGGTTTTCTCTGTTAAAACAGACCAACTTTGACCACCCTGTACAAATGTCAAATTGACAGAAGTGTCTAGCCCTAGCAGTCAACTTTTAAGCTTGACCAATCAGGTTGGTTAGCGTGGTTATTTGAAGTGTGTTAATTCATTTGTGTTTGTCAAAAACTCTCACGTGATTGGTCGGGCTTAATAGTTGCCTGCTAGGGCCAGACACAAGTCAAATTGACAGTCAATTTGAAAAGTATGAGGTGGCTAGAGGTGGTAAAAACTTACAAGAAAATCTATAAAAGACCAATAGGGTTTACTTTATTTTCATACTTATAATATATTTAATAATATTAATGAAATAAAATAATTCTTAACAAAGGATTCATAAATTCTGTTATTACTAGCGATTACACATTCCAACCGCCTACATGTTTATCATTCAAAACAAGTCGGTTATTTTTAGATAAGGGCATCAGTACAGGAAATTGTGGTTCTGACATAAATTTTATAAACCACATAGCAACAAGAAATAGTGCGGTTTAGGTTTTACGTTCTTATTCACGATAAAACAAAAACGGTTTAATAAATATGAAAAAATTATACAGGGTCCGGCAATAGAGTGTCGGGCATCTCTAGCTCTTAAAATAAAAAACTTGGGAATTTTGTGCAAACCTAAAGAATCTTCTAGGGTGTATTTCAGGAAAATATTTTAACTTCTATAAAATATGGCTCAAAAAAGTGTGAGTGGATCGGAATGATTTGTTTTAAATGGAACACTCTGTATATTATTGCATTTTTGGCTTCCTTTCGGATCATTTTAAATAATCCTGGGATGTGAGTAAATATATTTCGATAGGTTTCGGAGATATTAATAAATAAATAAAAAATATATATTTTTCAGCCATTCTTAAAAAAATTATTACAAAAAAAAACAACGCTTTATTGTACAAAAAGCCAAAACAGCTTCATCGACAAAGCAAAACAAAAAAAAAGCACAAAAACAAATATACAAATAATACAAAAAATGTCATACAATACAAATCAATTCAAAAAAAAAATTACGTCATAAAATTACAAATAAAACATATATAAACATTGCAGAACACAGGCGTATCTAGAAAATTTTACAAAAGGAAAATTGTAAATGGATAAAATCATGTTATAATAACATAAAATCAAGAGTTATAAAATATTAAATACTAGACCTTTAACCATCAGTGTGTGAGATGATCAAAATATTAAAATTAAAATTCTAAATTGTTCATGATTAAACATCAACAAAAAAGTCGTTTACCGCATATAGGGCTCTCTCCAGTAAGTATGATTTCAGAGCTTTGCGAAATGCGGGAAAGAATGAAAGTGACTTGATATTCGAAGGCAAATGATTGTACATTTTCTTGGCATTGTACAGTATTGAGCCCTTAACTAGTTCTGAGCTCGGGGTTGGCAGATAAATATCGTGCTCCGCATTCCTAAGTGGATAGTTGTGAGAAGGCCTTTCCGGAATAGAGAATATGTGCTTGCGGATTAAGCAAACGGATTCAAAAATGAATAAGGAAGGAAGAGTCAGTATTTTGAAATTTTTAAAGAAATTCTGGCAGTGAGTTCTACTGTTTAGTCCCAATAAGTATCGAACTGCTCTCTTTTGAAGTTTGAAAATACGATCAAATTTTGTCGCGCAGCAAGTACCCCAGAATGGAAGGGCATAACGAAGATGCGACTCAAAAAGGGCATAATAGACCATTCTAGAGGTTGATGAGTTAAGTTCCTTAGACACTGATCTTAGCGCAAAACAGGCAGAGCTTAGTTTCTTTGATAAGGCTTCGATGTGCAAGTCCCATTTTAAAGAGTTGTCCACAACAAGTCCTAAGAATCCTAAGAATTTCACAGAGTCCACGACGTCAATAGTGGTGTTATTAAGCACAAAAGGTTGTATAGTACTTTTATATGACAAAACTTTAGTTTTTGAAAGGTTAAGGCATAGGAGATTAGAATCGCACCAAGATTTAATGGTTTGGTTTGGTCACTGGATATAGTATCATATAGTGCCGTAACATCTGGGCCGCTCCAAGTGAAACTAGTATCGTCCGCAAAGAGGTAGATTTTACCGCTAATGTCTAGATTTGCAATGTCGTTGATAAACACCAGAAATAAAATAGGGCCAAGTACTGAACCCTGAGGGACACCACATTCTACAGGCTTACAAGAAGACATAGACAAAGACATTTCAAATACAAGACATAGACATTTCAAATACAAGAACAACTGTCCTGAAATCAAAACTATAATAAGTATTTACTTTAGATGGTCTATACTTACTTTGCTAAAAATATCGTAATCTTAAATCATACAGGATGTTCAAAATTCTAAGCCAAACTTTCTAAAATATAAAATATTTTTTCTTTGTTTTTTTTTAAATAGAACACCATGTATATTATTTTTTCAATAAATGGAGAATTAAAAAATACAACAAACATTTTTTGTATTTAGAATATTTCAATATTTTTAACGGTTTCACAGATATTCGCGATTTTATACATTATATGATATTTTCCACAGTAAATTTTGTATCAAAGTCACCCGATAATTTTTCCCTCGTATTTTACCGTTGTGAGAGCGGTGAGCTGTATGAAATAATACTGCATGTATCTGCAAAAAATGTACATTTTTTAATTCTCCATCTAATAAAAAATAATATACCTATATAAATAATATAACATTTAAAAAAACAAAGAAAAATTATTATATAGTTTAGAAAGTTCGACATAAAATTTTCAATATCCTGTATGATTTAAAATTACGATATCTATAGCAAAGTAACTATTAGACCATCTAAAGTAAACACCTAATATAGTTTTGATTTCAGGACACTTCTTGTATTTTTGTACTAATTTTTTTAGGAAGGTTGAAAAATATATATTTTTTATTTATTTATTAATATCTTTGAAATTATAGAAACATATTTAGTCATATCTTAGGATAAGGTAAAGTGATCTGAAAGAAAGCCAAAAATGCAATAATATCACACTTGTTGGGAGCCACCCTGTAGAAGTTAAGGCTAGGCACAAAAGTAAAGCACTTTTACGCTTAAACACTGTCGTAAACCGTTGATTGAAGGAATAGTTCTCAATTTTTTCAATCAATGGCAAAACTGCAAACTAAGTGTTTTACTTACATATTTATTATACCATATTTTATTAAACAAAGTTATTAAACAATTTATATATAATTATTTTTTTGACAATCTGGCGAAGGTCAATTATATTTCAAAAAAGTATCGATATCAAATCGATATTTTAAAATATCGATAACGAATAACATTGCTAATAGTAAGCCTGTCATTGCTGTCATCTGTCATCGTCACCTGCCTGTCAATATACCATCGGTCAGTAATCAAATTCATCATTGACAATTTTTTACATGATTTTTTCCTAGTTTATTAGAATTGTACACCTTGACATTGACCGTAGACTGTGTTTTTTAATCCGTGATAGTGTTACCACGTGTTACTCATTTCTAATTTTGTAATGATCAGCCGAAGCTAAAGCATTGTTAATGTTTTGTGATTTGTAAACTTTTTATTCCGCCTCTAGCAATGGGGGATTCTTTAGAAGGGACCGAAAACACTCCGGAGCCCCAGAATGTCGCTCTGGTGGACTTTACCGATTTTACTAACTATATTTTAAAGGCGGCAACGGTACTGTTACCTGAGGATGATTCACAAGCGGAACCGAAAAACCTGGTGAACGCCCTCGACGACAAAGCAACCCAAGAATGTATAAGGAAATTTATTGGCGATCCCCAAATCACCACTCTGTTCGTTCAGAGGAATTCATCCAAAGGTATAGATAGCTTATTTGCACCTGTTAGATGGCAAAATCCATATTCTGTTTACACCCTTGTTTACACATATTCAAATCAATGAAAAATGGAATGCATACGGATTTGGCAATTAAACAGTGTGTTTTACTTGTAAGAATAATTATTAGATAATTATGTATGCACTGAAGAGACCATTATTTAATACTGAACTAATCGAAAAAAGTTAAGGATACTGTGCAATTTCGAGTAATAAAAAAAAAATATTTTTCAACCTAAAAAAAATTATTACAAGGAAGAAAACTGTCCTGAAATAAAAGCTTTATTAGGTATTTACCTTTTTATACTTATTTTGCTATAAATATTGTAATCTTAAATCATAAAGGGTGTTCAAAATTTTTTCCAAACTTTCTAAAATATAAAATACGTTTTCTTTAAATGGGACGCCCTGTATATTATTTTTTATTAGATGGAGAGTTAAAAAATGAGCATTATTTGTATTTAAAGTATTTCAAAATGTTTAATGGTTTCACAGATACACGCAGTATTATTTTATATGGCTCTTTCAAGGGTAAATACGAGAGACAAATCATTGGGTGGCTTTGTAAAAATATACTGTGGAAAATGCCATATGAAATATAAAACCGCGAATATTTGCGAAACAGCTTAAAAATTTGAAATACTCTAAATACAAAAAATGTTAATTTTTTAATTATCCATCTAATAAAAGAATAATATTCAGGGTGTTCTATTTAAACAACTCTATAGAAGTTAAAATATTTTCCTGAAATACATCTTAGTAAATACTTTAGGTTTGCACTTGAACAACATTCCCAAGTTTTTTATTCTAGGAGCTACAGATGCCCAACGCACTACTGCCATACCCTGTCTAGTCTTTTTTTAGAAGATTTTTTTTTCAGATGATGATTCAGATCAACCACCAGAAGGTGAAGAAGAAAAAGAACCAGTGATATACTATGTTGGAAATGAAGTTCATTATTCCAGCTCAAAGATGTCCAGTTTGGTTTGTATTAAACGGGGAGCAGTAATTGAAGCAGACAAAAGTATTAGAGCTCAGGTATTCTATTCATATTATAGCATTAAATAAGTAGACTAAGAAAGGAGTAAACATTTTTACACTGAGATGCAAAAAAAACGCAACGGAAAATTTTTCATCAAATTTAAAGTGTTATATTTTTGATATTTTTAGCCCTATTTTCATGAAGTATTTTTTAGCAAACTGTATAGAAATAAATCAACTTTAATTCGTAAACTCAGTTTTTTTATAAATTTTAGTACCGTATGATCGAATAAAAACGGAGTCAACGATGGCTATGAAATGAAGATCGCTGTCATTTTATATGTAAAATGATATGGGAAATGTCATCGATCGTCATTTCCAAGCCAACTAGACGCCGTTTTTTTTCGATCATACGGTATTTGGCTTATTATACAGAGTTAATTGAAGGATCTTGCCAATTTTGTTGATGTACTTTTTCCTAAGTCAAAATTGAGATAAATATACAGGGTTTCTCACCGTAGTCGTTCGTTAGAAGTTTTTGTGGTTAGGAAAGACTTAGAAGTTTGAAATTTTGACACTTAGGGTTATTTAAAATTTCCTTTCATTTAAAAATATTTTCAAGGTCATACCACTTCCGGTTACACCGGAAGTCGCCATTAACTTCTTTATTTTAAATGGAACACCCTGTATATTATTTTAGTTTTGGATTTCTAAGGAAATTTTATGATGGCTTTTGTTAGATTTCCCTATGCCTATTTTCAACTGTTTCTCAGATATCTTGATTTATTTGAAAATTTTTACAGATTTACCCCTATTTTTAACAGTGGGTCTTTTACTCATTTTGAATTGGTGATAAAGGCTTCTGCGGTAAACTGGAGCAGAGGACTAATTCTTTCGAAGTCCATATTGACAACTAATTTATCACATACAGGGTGTCCAAAATTTGATAACTGATTAGATTATTTTCAAACTCAAAAAAGTTAATTTTTTCAAATGAGACACCTTGTATATTTTTCGATAGTTGGATGCAGAATTCAATTCTGCATCGATTTGCTATAACTTTCGTTATATCCATTTTCAACGGTTTTCTTGTTAATCCTTATTTTTTATTTTAATTCAATTGTTGGCAGAATCGACAATATCGTTTGTGTTTTTTTAAATAAAATAATTATGTTAAAGTAACGAAATTGAATGTAATTAGAACATACTAACAAAACAGAAATAAAACAAAAGTAAAATCATATAAAATATAACATAACAAAACAAACGTATAACAGTAACGGTGAGGCATTAATTATTAACACTAGACGTTAGTATATCCCCACTATAATAAAAAAGTAAACACAATAATTACAAAAATTATTGTTCGAAGTGCTCTGCGATGCACTCCTTGCGAAACAAACCTCCGGATTTTGTCTGGGCATAGATTAAGTAAACGCATTGTTAACACGGTTCAATAACTCCCTAGTAAGTCCCTAGTACGTACAGGCGTAGAGTACCCAGAGGTAAAAATCGAGGGGTGTTAAATCGGGTGACTGTGACGGCTAGTTCCAGGGTCCTTGTGGACCAATCCAGCGATCTCCAAACATTAATGCCAACTGCTCGTGCATATTGTCGATTCTGCCAAAAATTGAATTAAAGTAAAAAATAGGGATTAACAAGAAAACCGTTGAAAATGGGTATAGGGTAAATTATAGCAAATCGATGCAGAATTGAATTCTGCATCCAACTGTCGAAAAATATACAGGGTGTCTCATTTGAAAAAATTAACTTTTTTGAGTTTGAAAATAATCTGATCAGTTATCAAATTTTGGACACCCTGTATGCAATAAATTGGTTGTCAATATGGGCTTCGAAAGTATTAGTCCTCTGCTTCGGTTTCCCGCAGTAGCGTTTATCACCGATTCAAAATAAGTAAAAGACCCACTGTTAAAAATAGTGGTAAATCCATAGAGAAAGTTAATAGTTTAGAGAGTGGTGAATCGCGTGGTAAAATGTTGGGAGATTGCGCTTTTGGCGCCCTCTACTTGGCTACAGGAACGAACCATGAAAGAGCGGGAGATTTAAATTATTATTATACTTATTATTTTTAAGGCAAAAACTAAGAGTGCCCTTAACCAAAAACAGTGAAATAAATGGAGATATCTACTCAAATTTTATATTATCATGATATTAAAGGATATAAATACAGCATTTATAATCCTTTTACACCTTTTTATTCAAAGTCTTACACGCTAATATAAAATTTGACTATCTCCATTTATTTCACTATTTTTGGTTAAGGGCACTCTTAACTTTAATTTTCCTTTTTTTATGGGAAAACGATTAAATGGGAAGAATTGAATGGGAATGGAAAGAATGACCAATTATTGTATTTTGTATTAATTTATAATACCCTACTCTACTAAATATCTAGCTACATTGTACTTACAGTTAAATAGCTACATTGTACTAGTTATATCCATATTTACAGTTTTATGATGGCTATTATTTTATTTCAACGTGCTACCAATTGATTCGCTCCGACTTGAGTACTTACTATACCTCGAGATGGCTCCAGGAATTATTTATCTTTACAGGCCTAGAATATGAAGATTCACAGTAGAATTTTTGGTTTTACTGCCTATTAGAAACAAACCTACCCCCCTACATCACGGGACATATAATTATGCCTTGTTCTCGGCCATGATATTCCTTCCATTCTATATCCAACATCCAACTTAGCAGACAGCAGACCTTCTGGTTCACAACAGGGCCTAGACTGGCCGGATGATATTTTAACAGAATAGCCCTTGATATCTCTTTCACACTTTCATTTAATAATTAAATAGGAGGGCTGGATGGTATAATTTCTAGAAAGAATAGCCTGTGAAATAAAAACTTCTGCGTGGACATTATCTTTCTTACCTTTGTCTGCTATTTTTTAATAAAAAACAACTGTTTAGTTTGCACAAAAATAAAATTAACAATCAAACATTTCTTAAAAGATGATCAAACCTTGTACTACGCCGTGTGCCGGTTTTTGAACAAACAACAAACAAAAGAATGAGGTTAGCGGCGTTGCCAATGTCAATTTTCTAAACTACCCAAAAATCTAAATTAAATTCGCCAATTTGGGGAGAAAAATGTCCCGATTTACCAAAAATTCCCCATATGATTATTTTAACAAAAAAAAATTAATTTTAATAAAAATACAATATTTATTATATATGTTAGAGGGATTAAACTGTAAATTACCTCCTTGTTTTTTAATCCCTTTCCTAGTAGTCCTTAAATAATTTGAGGTCACTAATTTTCTTTCAACTGAAGCATTTGCAAAGGGAAGCACAAGTAAAAAGCAGATAATAATTTCTAAGTTGGGAAAGATATATCGTCCCGCTCCGTTTTTAAAGCTAAAAATTTTACGCCATTTTCAATCAGCAATAAAATGTTGAAACTCCTCTTATTTTCGACGCCTATTGCTAATCCCAACAAAATTCCCAATCGGCTCCGGATTCCCCAAAATTTGGGGAATTCCCCACAAATTGGCAACGCTGGAGGTTAGCGTGTTCTTTCTGAATATGCTAAGACTAACGGACTAGTGTCGAAACACAGATGGCTAAGGATAGCTAGATGGACGTATTTCCGCACTTGCGTCGATGCGCTACAGGAACATTTGCCTGCGCATCGTATGTCTTCTGGCAATCTTTTAATTTTTCTGTTTGTCTATGGGTAAATCTATAAAAATTTTCAAATAAACCAAGATATCTGAGAAACAGTTGAAAATAGGTATAGGGAAACCTAATGAAACTCATCATAAAATTTTCTTAGAAATCCAAAAATAAAATAATATACAGGGTTTTCCATTTAAAAAAAGGAAGTTAATGGCTACTTCCGATGTAACCGGAAGTGGTGTGACCTTGAAAATATTTTTAAATGAAAGGAAATTTTAAACAACTCTAAGCCTCAAAATTTCAAACTTCTAAATTTTTCCTAACCTCAAAAACTTCTAACGAACGGCTACGGTGAGAAACCCTGTATACGTTATTATTTTTAAGGTGCGCATGTTGAACTTCAGTGATGGTTCTCCATACGAAATTCTGCACGATTATGTCAGCAAGAGTGTCGCACCGTTCTTTAAGTCGTATGTTAAGGAATCTGGACGAGCAGACAGGTAATTTTTTTTTCTACTGAGTTTTAAAAATTTAAATAAGAATTGAATCGCAATATGTCGGAAAGTACTTTTAGAGGTGCTTGTCAGATATAACACCCTCCGAATTTTGTACTTTTTTTTATATCACTCGAAAGCATACATCGAAATAAGTATTTCAAGCCAAAAAAAAGTGTGGATGATCCATAATTTAATGAAAAAATAAACATCTAATTATTGCTACAACAGGCTACTTTCTATGCGAAAACTCCTCCAAATTTTGTCGGCGTTGCCAGATTCATTCATTTCTTCTTGAAAGGTTCATTAAAAAAACACGTGCTGGTCGGAAGAAAACTCGCGTTAAGAACAGATTAAGTTAAGAAATAAAAAAAAACATAACAAAAGATTAACCTCAACGAAAAGGTTGAAACCAGCGCAATCAAAACTCTTTCGGTTCAACTCTTTTTTTGTATCATGTAACGTACAGTACATCTGCTGGATCTGTGTCTATGAAAGGAATGCGGACAAAAAACATTTAAATAAACAGAAATATATTTTATACGTCGACTTGACGAGTACGTACCGCTAATCGCTCCGCCCACTCATTTTATTGGCCACTTGCAAATTTGTCGAATTTTTATTGATGGGACGCGTCGTCTAATTTTTTACGAAAAACATCGAGAGAATATCGTTTCCCCTCTCACGGATACCCCGTAGCTACAGAACGAACAGACGTACTGTACCGTATGATCGAAAAAAAAAACGGCGTCAGCCATGGCTATGGAATGAACAATCGCTGTCTATACAACAAGAAATCATACAAACAAGAAATAACTTTGGCAACAATGCTTATGCAACATTCTTAACAACATCTAGTGACAGACAGCTCCGGCGGCAAGTTTGAATCGAAAGAGTAAATCGATCAGGCAAATATTACAAAAGATATTACCAACTCTATTTTTAATTTATGACTTATTAATGCTTCTCATTGATTAATTCTGACCTTTATATTAATAAAAAATGCATATAATCGTCATATTTTACAATAATTACACGCTTATACAACTTCACCATAACCTAAAAATGCACTTTTAATTTATTTATTTTTCAATAAATTGTGGTTCATCCGCAATTTTTTTTGCTTAAAATTCTTATTTAAGTGTATGCTTTTGACTAATATATAAATAAATGCCAAATTCGGAGGGTGTTATATCTGACAAGCACCACTTTTAGATATTTTCAAACCGTTTGATGTACAAGAAAAACTTTTTTGAAAAAGGATGGACATAATATACAGAGTTATTCACCTCATTCGACAAGGAGTGTTGTAGCTCCCCGAAAAAAATAGACTTAAATCGTTTTCTTTTTGTAAACAAATGGGCTAGTAATATTATCGGGATTAGCACCTATACTTTTTGTACATTTGTTGCTTTAAAAATATATCTAAAATGTCAATATTCCATGGGTATATGATAAATGAGGTCTAAATTATAAGAAAAAGCATTTTCTACGAAAACTTGAAGAGATAGGTAAAAAAATTGTATAATACAATTTGATATACAATCAAATTGTACATCTGATTCACGTAAAATATACAGGGTGTTTCCTTTAAATTAAACAAGTTATTTTCATTTAAAGCTAGTAATTATTTAGTATAAATTTTTAGACACTCTCTATAAGGTAGTATTATTTTTATTATTGCAATACAAAATTTAATAAATAGAAAAACTTCAGTACAATATTTGGTTTTAAAAACTTGAATACGCCTAGAGAAACAAAGCATTAAAATTATTACTGTATTTTGACAAAAACCTAAATATTTCAAAAACGGTAAGATGAAAATGTGGCAAACCTTAATCGAATCTACCTTTACTTCAATCGTAGAAACTAAAAATGTAATAATATACAGTTTTCCGTTTAAAAAAATACAACTTTGATATTTTTTATTTATTTGGGACAATCTGTACCTTTTGAAAATAATTTTAAATTGTAGCTTTAGTAGTCCTCTAATGATCCGATCACTCACAGTTTCTAAAAATCCAATCATTTGGCTACAGTACTCCGGGTCGAATGAGGTGAATAACCCTGTATAATAATTACTAATTAAACGTAATGTCCCTTTATAGAGATGGTGACAAAATGGCGCCCTCTGTTGAGAAGACGATCGCCGAACTGGAAATGGGTTTGCTTCATTTACAACAAAACATCGACATTCCAGAAATTACATTACCGGTACATCCCTACGTGGCCTCCCTGATAAAACAGTGTGCCGCAGACGAATTTAGAAAACCTAAAGTGTCCGATTTCAGCGATAAGGTCGAAGATTCCAACTTTTTAAACCAGTTGCAGCATGGCGTCAATAGATGGATCAAGGAAATTCAAAAAGTAATTTCTTATTTTGATTATCAATAAGTTATTACTCTCTAGCGAAACAATTTTGTTGATGCATTTATTTATTGAACTGTATTGGTGGGTTCAAACTTCGTGAATTTAGTTTTAACCTTACCCTTAACATTAACCCTAAGAAATTAACTTTAAGAACTTAAGGAAATGCCGTTCATACTTCTCCTACTTAACTAAACGTTCTCCAACCCAGTGTGAGTACATATTGTGAGTTTTTTGTCCCCTACCCCTTGTCAGAGGTTTTACTTCTTCTCCTACTTGCCTTAAGAAAATAATCGATATTAGAGATGAGCAGAAAATCGCAAACTGCGATATAATCGCAGCGATTGTAAATTCGCAATCGCAACCTGTGATTCCTTTCCATAGTAAACTGCGACTTGCGATTGAAACATATATCTGCCGATTTTGGATCTTTAGGCAACCAATATTACATCAGTTGCGATTTGCAATCGCAGTGGGCACCTGAACGAAGAGCTGCGAACGAAAATCACAGCATTGCGATTTTCGTTCGCACCAGCGCAACGTTGCATCGACACGGCATCGGCACTGAGAAGCCGAACGATGAACTGCGAATGAAAATCGCAATATTGCGATTCTCGTACGCCCCGGCCGGCGGCGGCGCGTCTTCAACACGGTAGTGGATAGGCGAACGAGGAGCTGAACGAAAATCGCAGCTCATCCCAGCATTGCGATTGCGATTTTCGTTGGCACCGGCGCGGCATCGGGAGTGGGCACGCCAACGAAGGGCGGCGATTGCGATTTTCGTTCGCAGCTCCCAACACATCGGCCTAGACTAGATCGCAAAATCACATTCGCAATCAGGGCCCGTAATTTTATGAAGCGTTGGAAAATAGGCTTATATATGTTTATATACCGCATAATATATATTAGTTTTAAATTTAAAATTTATTAGTTTTAAATTTTGATAATAGTTTTAGATTTATAATCTAATTATGGATTGAGAAGGTTAAAAAATTCTTGTTTTCGGTTATGGCTAGTTATAGTTACAGTTGCTCCCAGGTAATGATTCAGGTAAAATGATTCATAAGGACAGTTTTGCATTCAAATTATAAAAAATTATCTATTTTTATCCTTTATTTACTAGAAGATATAGAGCACGGAAAAGAAACAGCCCTTTTTATTTATTATATTTTGTTATATATTATATTATTATAAACATTTTTATAACAATCCATAATATAATATAATTTTCTGAATATACTAACAGTTGTGGATCGGCTGCTATGTTAATTTAAATACATCCTTTACAATCAGTTTTTTTCATTTTAGAGAAATTTTAAATATAATAAAATGTGATATTGTCCTTTTATTTATCTAAAAGTTCGAAAGTTTGCACTCGGCTTCTTTTGAGTTACATATAAAGAAAATGTTTATTAATAAAATAAACAGTTTTTTTTTTCTAGTTATCTGAATTAAGGTTGGCGGCAACCTTTTTTATAATAAATTTTTCGTTAGTATACCTACTGTCTAAAAGCACATTCGAATATTTTGAACATTTTATGTATTTTTAATTTCCCTTTTAAATTTATTCGGTCTGTTCTAATCAAAAATGTTTAAAAAAAGGAAACTAAGTTATTTGTGGATTTTTTTTTGGTAGGTAATTGATGAAAATTTTAAGTGCAATATGTGTGCAGCAAAAATATCATAAAAAACACGCACTACAAATTTTAAAAGGCACATGGCATCGAAACACCCAACAGTTTCTTTGTAAATTTTTAGTTGGAGTGTTGTTGTTTGTGTTAATGCGCATTGACTTTGTTTTGTCGATGTTTATGCTTAATCCTACTTTGTCTGCTTCTATTTTTAGACGTCTGAGCATCACTTCCATGTCTTTGAAGGATTGCGTTGTGAGACAGATATCATCAGCATAATCAAGATCCGTCAGATGCGGTGTCGAGCACGATATTAAATAGAAGCGGCGATAATGTGCAACCCTGCTTTACTCCTGTCCCTAAGTTAAAACTGTCGCTGGTTCTACCGTTGTGCAGCACATTGCATTCTGTGTTTCTGTAGAGTTCCTTGATTATATTAATTAGTTTTTCCGGAACACCTTTTTCTTTTAGAGTTTTCCATACCATCGCATGGGGGATACTGTCTAAAGCTTTGACGAAATCTATGAATAATAAGAATAAAGGTGACCTAAATTCTATTGACTGCTCTATGATAATGCGCAATGTGTTAATATGGTCAATGCACGAGTGGTTCTGTCTGAAACCAGCTTGGTTCTCTTTCAGAGTAGGCTCTATATAGGAGTTTAACCTTAAATGAACTATAGAGGATATCTTGTGAATGGTGTTTAACAAAACAATACCTCTCCAGTTGTCACAGTTAGTGGTATCTCCTTTTTTAGGGAGTTTAATAATGAGACCCTGTTTCCATTCATCTGGGATGATGTTAGATACCCAAGCTCGTGTAATTAGAGGATGCAGTATGTCTGCTGCTGTGCTAGAGTCTGCTTTGAGGAGATTTGCACTTTAATCTTACCGTTTATTAAATATTTACGATTTTGTGAAAATGCATTAACAATTTTAATGATTCATTTTTCTAGGCGTATTTAAGTTTTTAAAACCAAATATTGTACTGAAGTTTTCTTATTTACTAAATATTGTGTTGCAATAATAAAACTAAAGCTAACGTATAAAGAATGTCTAAAAATTTATTTAAAATAATTACTACCTTTAAACGACAATAACTTGTTAAAATTTAAATAGAACACCCTATATATTTTACGTGAATCAGATGCACAATTTAATTGTCTATCGAATTGTATTATTGTTAGATGTTATTGTTGTTAGATTGAATTTGTCAAATCGTCCGTTATCGTATGAACGGGTCCGTTGACGGGCTGAAGTAAAATATTTACGGATGAAAAGTTGCGCGAAAACGCTATGACCAATCAGAGCACCGTCGGACCAACGTATAACGGATGCATGAAAATCAAGCTTAAGGCTAATGTTAAGATCGATACAACGGAACCTTGAACGCTAGCGTTCGTTAACGTTGATTCATATTCTTGGGGTTAGGACTAATGTTAGTGTTAGGGCTAAGATTGGAAACATGAACCCACCATATAAATCCTACTTACGACAACGAAGTAACGATTTTGTCAGACAACGTAAAAAATGAAGGATAATAATTTTTCTTTAGAAATTAAGTGACACAACTGTCACTGTCAAACTTTTTCTCATTGGATAGCCTATAAACACAGATTTAAACACTTACTTTGTTAATGTGGCTAAAAATTTAGTGAACACCATAACTCCTTCCCATGATTCACTTTCATATCTCCCTAAAGCAAATGAGAATTTACACAGTTTCTTCCTCACGCCCGTAGCATTAGATGAGCTCCGTAGTACAATTAATAGCATTAAAAACAAATCCTCATCTGGGACTGATGGGCTTACTCTCAAAATGTTCTCTGAACTTCCTGAATGCACATTAAACCATCTTACTACTTTAATTAACGAGTCATTCCAAAATGAAGTTTTTCCAAACTGCCTTAAGACAGCAATAATTATTCTTCTGTATAAAGGAGGTGATAAAGATGAAGCTTCGAACTATCGGCCAATTGCACTCCTGCCCACATTATCTAAGATCATTGAAAGATTGGTTAAAAAAAGATTTCTATCTTTTCTCCTTAAATATAAAATACTTACTACCCATCAATTTGTATTTCTAAGTAACAGTTGCACAAATGATGCTATGTTCGACCTTTTTAATAATGTATACTCTAGCCTGAATAACCATCACTCTACAGCTACAATTTTCTGTGATTTCTCTAAGGCTTTCGATTGTGTAAATCATAATATCTTAATTAATAAATTGCAATACTACGGTTTCGGGGGAGTGCCGCTCGAATGGCTTAAGTCATATCTTGGCAACAGAAGGCAGCTTGTGAGGATTGATACGTCTATGTCTTCTTGTAAGCCTATAGAATGTGGTGTCCCTCAGGGTTCAGTACTTGGCCCTATTTTGTTTCTGGTGTTTATCAACGACATTGCAAATCTAGACATTAGCGGTAAAATCTGCCTCTTTGCGGACGATACTAGTTTCACTTGGAGCGGCCCAGATGTTACGGCACCATTAAGTCTTGGTGCGATTCTAATCTCCTATGCCTCAACTTATCAAAAACTAAAGTTTTGTCATATAAAAGTACTATACCCAACCTTTTGTACTTAATAACACTACTATTGACGTCGTGGACTCTGTGAAGTTCTTAGGACTTCTTGTAGACAACTCGTTAAAATGGGACTTTCACATTGAAGCTCTATCAAAGAAACTAAGCGCTGCCTGTTTTGCGTTAAGATCAGTTTCTAAGGAACTTAACTTCTCAACCTCTAGAATACCCTATTATGCCCTTTTGAGTCACATCTTCGTTATGCCCCTTCCATTCTGGGGTACTTGCTGCGCAACAAAATTTGATCGTGTTTTCAGATTTCAAAAGAGAGCAGTTCGATATTTATTGGGACTGAACAGTAGAACTCACTGCCAGAATTTCTTTAAAAATTTGAAAATACTGACTCTTCCTTCTTTATTCATTTTTGAATCCGCAAGCACATATCTGCTATTCCCGAAAGGCCATCTCATAACTATCCACTTAGGAATGCAGAGCACGATCTTTATCTGCCAACCCCGAGCTCAGAACTAGTTAAAGGTTCAATACTGTACAATGCCAAAAAAATGTACAATCATCTGCCTTTGAACATCAAATCGCTTTCATTCTTTCCCGCATTTCGCAAAGCTCTAAAATCATACCTGCTGGAGAGAGCCCTATATGCGGTAAACGAGTTTTTTGTTGATGTTTAGTCAAAGTTTTAGTTTATGTCAATGGTCAAGTATTTAATATTTTATAACTTTAAAATTCTATCTATTTACTGCGTACTGTTCTAAAATTGTCCATGTATATTCTTTTTGTAATTTTAAAGACTTATATTTTTTTGAATTGTATTATTTGTATTGTGTATTTTTTGTTGTTTGTATTTTTTTGTGATTTTGATGTTTGTGAGTGCTTTGTCGATGAAGCTGTTTTGACTTTTTGCACAATAAAGCGTTGTTTGTTTGTTTGTAAATACCTATTGTAAAAAATGTCTATACCTCTGTGGTGGATTCATCTCTTCAAAAAAGTCCTATGGGTATTTCGCCACTGGTACTGTCAAAAAAATCTACAAAGTAAAATAGTTATTTTTTGTAAACACTGCGTTAATCCGACGCAGTGTTGTTGACCAACTTGTCAGCAGTGATTTACTAATAAACAAACTTGCCTAACGGACAAAAAAATGCTTAACGTTTTGGGAAGTATATCTCTTCCCGTCGTCGGCGTCGGAAGCAAAAAACACAAAGAACAATGAAAAAAAACTATTTAATTTTGATTTTAATGAACATAACATTATAAAAGAACAAAATCAATTTAAAAAATAATCATACAGAAAGTTTGAGGCTTTTTGGTTTTACCCATAGATTTAGTAAGAACAGATATCACATTGTGCATTTTAACCCGATCAAACAACCGGAGGTTGACTACGTACTGTAAAAACCAACTGAGATAGAGAAGGTGACATTGCCACATCTCAAATTTGCGCCTATCTACTTAGTTTGATTTGCAGAAAAGGTGACACTAAAACCTTCATCGGATTTCAATAAATCTCAATTTCTTAATAAAATTAATAGTTGATTTTTAAAGAAGCATGCGTAATAATATGTTATTAACCAGAGGATATATGCGTTACTATTAAAGGACATGTTTACTGTTTAATGTGCTGAAACGTCTAGAACTATTGGCAACGTCGCTGCTAGTCTTCCAGAATGAAATGAGCCGTCCGTCCTACCACCCCTCGCGACGGCCCTTGGTCCGTTATAGCGTACTACGTTTAGCTTACGGTGTGTTTGAAGTCGGAATCAAGGCCGAAGTGAACTTTTCAATGGTTTTCAGTAGTTTTTGTTTTTGTTTAACGTACTTTTGAATCTGCGAATTTTCAATATGGTAGGACAGTGTCAAATGTGTGGAAAAATAAGCTCAAATTACCCGAATTTGTCTTTTCACAGGTAGGTATTGTTTTCGCCGTAATCGTACATAGGCGTCCCACAAGGGAGCCTCTCAAAATTAAAATAATTTCGAATTATATTTGTTGAATTTTGATCTATTAAAACAAGAACGTAGTAGCCGGTAATTGAATTACAATCCGTCTCAATTACTACCTAACTGTTGTAGATCATAACAAATTTGAATATAAACGTTGCATTTGAAACTTTATTATATGACAGAAAGTGACATTTTTTTTAATTGCGTCATATTTTGGTCATTATATACGATATTCTAAAAGCATTTTGGTCAACAAGTAAACAAAGGTGTTTACCCGACCTTTTTTACATTTTATTGCTTAATTATATCTTGTATCTGCCCCTTCGGTCTTGTTTAGGCAAGTTTTTACCTAGTGTTATAGTTTTTCCTAGAGTTATTTGTACGGTGTGTTTAGCTTTTTTTAGAATGGGACGAACTATAAATAATTCTTAGGCTACTAGTTTTATACATACCTATATACAGAGTGACCCAGGCCTCCAAAAAAGCTTTTTACCTATTACGTATTTGGTTTGTGATTTTTATTTCAATCTTTACATAAGATCGGGGCCATTGTAACGCACATTTTCAAAATATTTTTGTCAACATACAGGGTGATTCAAACCGCAATACATATGCTTAATACAGTTTATGAAGATTGGGACGTTTAACTAAAATTTGATTGTCTGATTAAGCTACCTAAGTAATGGTTTTGTAAATAAACGTAATATTCATTATTATGCGACAGAAATCCCGTACTGTAGCACACAGATTTGATACTTTTAATGATAAATGCCCTCTATTGAGAGACTAAAAGGATTAAAGTAAATATTGATTTTAGGTATAGGAACTTATTAAGAATACAAGATTAAACAACTATTACACAGTACTTCACAGGAAGCTATCGATTGCGAACTAACTAAATCGTTACTAATTACTAATTTTGAAAAGTTCTTTTTAAGATCAAAAAAGGTAAAACTAAAATCTAAACTATCATTTGAGATTAAACGGGAAATTCTAAATAATGTTGCCTATTCTAAACAAGAAAAATTTATTTATAAGTTTTATAACATCTCTAATTAAATTTGGACGAAAAGAATATTTCTGTTTGCTGTAGGTAATTTTCTCAGAGATTAAACGGGAAGTTCTAAGTTCTCTTCTTCTCTCAGGGAAAATACGTAAATAAAAATGACTTTTTAAGTCAAAAGGACAAGTTATTCCAAAAAAGGACTGTCCTTTTCAAAAAAGGACAGGTGGCAACCCTAGGTATTTCTGGAATGGAAATTTAATGGCAAATCTACAACTTTAGTTTGAAAATATGTTCCGGCCACCTATGATTACAAAAATGTCTAAAACGTGCTTTACCATTGCCTCCATATTCTAAAAAAAATTGAAAGAAAAGTCACTAACCACAAATCTAATATAGAACTGTTTTGGAAGCCTGAGTCACCCTGTAAGTATTCAAAAGTAACTGAGTGTTTATATAGAAGTAACTGAAAGTTTAAATTGAATATCGACGTTGGAGCGATTTTCGAAAACTACCTATTAACGTTTCAACATAAGTATATGTGAGATATTAATTATATTATTATATTAGACCTTATAACAAAACTCATCTAACGAAAAAGTGTTAATGTAGTATATTAATATGGGGTAAAAATTTTACTAATTACTTTACTTTTAAATTCGTTCCAAAAAACGATACGCCACTGGCCATTAGAACAATCCAAATGCGCCTAGTTGCCGTGGTCGGAAATTTTAGACTTCTCCGTCTCTTCTGTCCTTGTTTGATACATTGGAATGTTTGATACACTACCAACGAGTATTTGTGAATGAGATGTTCGGTCTATCTTTATAATGTCTTTGGTTTTACCTCATTAAGTAATTGTTATCAGGTAGTAATTGTTAATTTTGAAGTTTAACTTGATATAATGTCATTTTGAACAGAACGTCAATGGTTTTTATAGACGTATCTGTTGAAAAAAAAACAAGTGTTCTTAAAAAATTATATTTAGATATATTAAATAATTTTTTTCTTTGTTCTTTGTGTTTTTTTGCTTCCGACGACGGGAAGAGACATACTTCCCGAAATGTCAAGCATTTTATTGCCCGTTAGGCAAATTTAGTAAATCATTGCTGACAAGTTGACCTCCATTGGATTAAAGCAGCAGTGTTTACAAAAATTATCTTATTTTGTAGATTTTCTTACAGTAAGTGGCGAAATACTCATAGGACTTTTTTGAAGATATAAATATTGTATTTTGTATTTTTTTATACAGGATATTTAGTCATAATATTATATTTAATTATTATTAATAAATTACATAAACAAAAAAATGCCTATTATAAAACATTACTGAAAAAAATATGATTTAATAACGTTGGAAATTTGCAAAAACATTTTAATGAGTTTTTTATTGTGTTATATTTTTATAGGTGACTAAATTAGACAGAGATCCTTCTTCTGGTACTGCTCTACAAGAGATCAGTTTTTGGTTAAATTTGGAAAGAGCATTGCATAGGATACAAGAAAAAAGGGAGAGCTTAGAAGTATCTCTTACACTGGATATATTGAAACATGGAAAGGTAAATATTTACTATAATAAAACATAAATATTGTAATAGCAAAACAATTTCCGATGCACGTCATCAATCATATCGACATTGACATTAAAGTCTATAAAGCCGACTAAATTAAATTTTGGCAAAAATGTTTAAATTTGTTGTATAATTTAAGATACCGAGCAGCTCTTCATTTTACTTTATATAGCAAATGATTGTCACAGATATTTTATTTAGATTAAAGCTGCAAAAATTAGTTTAAACCGAATTTTATTATCGCTATGTTGGTCACATTGCGCCGTGTTCAGCAATGTTGTCCTTTATTATTTGACAATTATTCTAATATCAGTCATCATTTTGTATAATATCGTGTTGTTGTTGAATCTTTGTGAGCAGTTCTCGTTTTTTTGCTTATTTTCGTAGTTTTTTTTAAATTGCACTTTTAAGCATAAACAATTCTTTTAAGAACTAAATTTTCGAGTTTTTGTATTGTATTTCTTGAAATTGTGTGTTGAAAATATGCCGAAGCATTTTTAAACAGTCGAAGCAAAAAACTTGTAGCTTTCCTGATAAACAATTTGAACGAGAACGTGATAATAAAGGTCCTTTATTAAACCTTGACTGCAGTCAGAGAAGTAAGTTTGATTGATAAGCACATTATACCACATTCAAGGTTAGTTTGTATTAAATTCTGTGATTATTAGTTTGTGCATTAATAGCACCCTCTTATTGTCGCGACCCAAGAACGGTAAAGTAATAGGATTGCTCATCCTCATAACATGTACGTTCGCCTCGTCCCGCGCTTTAGTTGACAGTTGTGACGTCATTGTAGTCCTTGTCAGTGTGTATTATTAGTTGCCTATGGTAAACTTATATAAAAATAACAGCTGAGAAATTTTGAGTTAATTATTTTGTCAATTTTAAATTTGAAAAAGGTGTTTTTAAAGTTTTTAGAGCTATAGAGTGTATAAATACTTTCATTTTGTGTTGTGGATTGTGACAAAGTGCTTGCTAAGTGCCGACGATATTGTTTATTAATTATTTTAAAGCAAACTATGGAAGTACTCTAAAAAAGAATGCCTGGAAAAGGTGATGCTGGGAACTGCTGTTCTTAAAAATGCAGTATCCGGTTATTTTATATGATTTATACAGTTAATTTTCTATACTGCATACATATAAAGTGTTTAAATCAATGAGGTTATAAGGGGGGGAGGCGACATAAGCTATCGAGAAATGTACCCAGTTACGCCATATTGGTACTGGCAATTCTGACAGTTCAGTTTTTGAGGTTAAGTGCGTTGCTGCGAGTGTTTTTTTAATTTTCCAAGACTATTTTTGTGTTTTTATTTGAATATTTGGACTTTCCGAACATGTCTTCGTGTGCTGTAAGTAGTTGTTGCAGTCGACAACGTGTAGAGAGGAAGAAATCCACTGAATCCATTTCATAGGTAAGTGTAAACATAATAGAGGCCCTGATTAAATTATTTTCGTATTTTCCATTTAACTAGTTATGCGTTTATTAATTAAATATTAAGTGTTTCTATATTGACAAAGTGTTTAGTTATTTAATACTTTGTTAGAGGCAATTAAGTAATTAAAACATGCCTCGACTTCTGTTCTTGTAAAAAAAATTCTTAACAATATCTGTTATTTTTACTACATATACTTTTTTGACAGGAAGAGTATTTTGCTAGCCAAATTTAAAAGTTTTGTTTTAACTACGGTTTATTTTTCTATTTTTACACTAAGATTTTGTACTTAAACATTTATTTACATTCCTTTTTAGCATCTGCTAGCATATACTATGTACAAACTTTATATAGTATAGCTTCAATTTTTAGATAAATATTATAAAATCAACAAAGTAAATTTACTTTTTGCAGATAAAGTCTTAACAACTTATATTTATTGATAAACATTTATTATTTTAATAAAATTTTATATCAGAACATTTTAAATTTAGTACGTAGTATATAAATTTTGCTCTCTTTAGAAAATTTTTATCAAATAAATATTATATTAAATCTGATTTTTAGGTTTCAAAAATCCCATCCGTCGAGAAGATTGGGTGAAGTTTGTGAACAGGAGAAACTGGCAAGCTACATCAGGTAGTGTTCTATGCTCGAAACATTTTTCTGATAGCTGTTTTGACAGAACATCTCAATAAAATATCTCAAATAAATAATCATTTCCTAGATTTCTAAATTTTAATGATTATCAAAATCTTAATTATGGTAAATCAGTAATCATGTTTAATTATCTTCCGCTTTTTTTCTAATTTTTTTTTAAATGTTAAGGTTATTATTGTTAGATACATCAATAAAAACAAGGCAATTAGTTTAAGACATACTAGCAACAAAACAGTGTTATTAAAGTGAGCAATAAAATTTAATTTATTTAATGTGTATTATTTTTTTGTTTCCTGCTTAAATATACATAGTATATAGTCATTAAAATTAATCTTGTAATTTATATTTTTGAAAAAATTGTAGGTTTTGTAGTTATTTTGATTAATTAATTTTTTATTTAAAAAAGTTGAGGTCGTTATATTGTGTAAAATAAAATTTTTCAAAGAAGTTTCTGTAATCCGGCCCTGCTAATGCCGCCATAGTTAAGCCCCTGCTTAAGCCTGCCTAGTGTTACCATTTTTCGCAAGCACTTTAAATGCTCATAGCGTCTCCCTGTATATAACCTCATTGATTCTCAACTAATAAACAATATTACAAATTACAATAATAACACGCTGGGGTTTCTAGACAAAGACAAAAACCGCCACTTTTTATATCGTCTGTCAGTAAACTACCAAATACAAGTGTATATAAAGTTGCCTACCTTACAAATCCTTTTATAAATGACGAGGTCAATGGGCAATATAAACTATATCTATCGCACCTTAACCCATTATATTCTCTGTACGTAGTATACCTTACCTTGTTGGCGTCACGCGCCGCGACACTTGGAGTTTTTTAGACAAGGAAAGAGAGGGGACAGGTAACACGGCAGCTGAAAGTGAGGCAAGTTGTCACCACCTGAAATTCTCCAATGGCGTAGCATCAGAAATTAGCTTGTACCTAGACGGAACAAAATATTTATTAAAACGTAAACTAATATATCGTTCATTTTTGAGTAATGCATATACAATTTTGTATTTTATAGTCTCACCTTTATAATATTAGAATATCTAAGTCGATAATGCAAAATTTATTTAACAGTTACAGTGGACTGATTATCAAGACAATTATTTATTTATTAACGTGGGTATAATGTATAATTAAATAAAAAATAATCTAATAACATATGTTTTAAACGTGTATATACATATATACTGTATGATCGAAAAAAACGGCGTCTTCTTTGTTTGGAAATGAGAATTTCACAAATGAATATTAAAAATTACATTATTCATTGAATCCGTAAGCAAGTGTGAAGGGAATTGGCTAGATTCATTATTATACCGTATAATCGAAAAAAAAACGACGTCCAGTTGGCTTGTAAATTACGATCGATGACATTCCCCATATAATTCTACATATAAAATGACATAAAAACTATACAAAACGACATCGAAAAAAGACGGCGTCAGCGATGGCTATGGTCATTTTATATGTAAAATTATATGGGGAATGTCGTCGATCGTCATTTACAAGCCAACTGGACGTCGTTTTTTTTTCGACCATACGGTATAATAATGAATCTACCCATTACCCTTCACACTTGCGTACGGATTCAATGAACAATGTAATTTTTAATATTTGTTACCTTCAATCATAAGAATATCCTATTTTTAAGAATATCCGAATTTATCCACAAAAAAATAAAACAGTTCTAGAAGCTTTGTGTTATTTTATTTATTTTTAAATTTTTATTAATTACTCACTAAACTATTATTATACACTTAAATTGGCAAATTTTTTGAAAGAATGTTTAAAAAAATATATGTATGTAGTAACAAGTAGCCCACCACAAGTTTGTTCACCCTGGTCCACCCCCAACAAATCTTGGCAGGTAAATTTAAGTTTTATATAACAACTATACATATAGATTTTTTATCACTAGAATTTTTCATTTTTTTATAGTTTACAATTATTTTACATATTTGATAACAATACTTTATACATTTTTTTACATGTGAAATATATAAAAAAATGTTTATTGCTGAAATTGTATTTCTCTGATTATAATTCCCTACGACACTGGTGAAATCCGGTCTGAGTAGCAATACTTATAGTTTCAAACATTAATTATAATACAGGATATTGAAAATACTACTTGGAATTATTAAAAACAGTTTGGTTTGGATGTGGTACAAGACATATTAAAAGCATTTTACATATTTTTACTGCTATAATGAAAAAAATGTACATTTTATAACCACATAACAAAAGTTGTGTATCGATTTTTACCTGTGAAATGTAATTCCAGCCACTTTTTTCTCGCTTCGGCCTTTGCAGCCATACGCTGAACATCTCACCATACTAAACAACACAGTTTATAAATTTAAAACAAAACAGTTGTCACAAAAAACATAAAAATTCGCTCGGTGTCACCTCGAAATCTTGTCACCAAAGTATGGCCGCCGATCGAATTTTGGCCTCACTAACCGATCACGGGAGAATATGCGTGTTACCCAAATACGTTTAAATAAAATATACGACTGCCTCCCCATAAGAGCAATGAGAGGATTTACGTCCCAGTATTGAAGGAGGACAGAAAATCGAGTCGAATGTTCAAGACATAGGTTCATCCTTGTTTAGTCAAACCTCCTACAAACCAAGGATAGACTTATGTAGGAAATGCATTGAAATTCTATAGCCATCCTTCAATATCGGGACAGGAATTTAAGCGGTACCCTCCGTATACTTTATTTTAAATGTATTTGGTGTTACCCGTCCCCTCTCTTTCCTTGTCTAAGTGGAGTTTAATATGTGTAAAACATAGCGGGAACGAAGGACAAAATTAAATTTTGACCGGCAGTAGAGAAAATGAGTAAAATAAAATGTTTTCAAGCGAAAATTGGATAAATTGGGGATAGTTTTGAATATTTTAGGATGAAAAAAAGTGATTTACAAAAAGTATAATAATTTAAATAAGTTTATCTAATTTTCTCGTAATTTTTTTGGGGAGGCATTGACCATTTGACCTCATGGTTAAGCCGCCACTGGTAGAGTCTTTATTTGTTTTTTTATCATTTTCTAGCGATTCCATGCTACCGTGTCTTTCGATACGGACACCGGATTAAAACAAGCCATCGCGACGGTGAACGACTACAATCCTCTCATGAAAGACTTCCCCATCAACGATTTACTGGCCGCCACAGAGCTGGAAAGGATCAGAGCCGCCGTACAACTGATTTTTTCTCATCTGCGAAAAATCCGTTCCACCAAGTATCCGATTCAGCGATGCCTCAGGCTGGTCGAAGCCATATCGCGAGACTTAGGCGCTCAGCTGCTCAAGGTTTTGGGCACGAGAAGACTGATGCACATTCCGTACGACGAGTTTGAGAAGGTGATGATACAGTGCTTTGAAGTGTTCGCCATTTGGGAGGACGAGTATGAGAAGCTGCAAGCTTTACTAAGGTAAACTCTAACATGTGTTACATTTTTCCTCGGTTCCGTGTGGATAGAAAGTAGTAGTATTTATTTAACACTAATTAACAAAAACAATAACGACAAAAGACTTAAAGAACTATTTACAAACGATTTATAACTATTTATCTAGAAAGAATTTATTTTGAATTTTAGCGCGTTAACTGTACTCGTCTATTTATGTCTGTCCTCTTCAGGATCCAGCCGTCGGATTTCATACCCACAGCTAAAGAGTTTCGCGAATAGTCCATAAATCATTAGGTGCATAGAGAAGGTCTATTCTTTAATGCGATGTTAAGGTCATCTGAGGGCGGGACGTATAGTTATAGTCTGTTCAACGAGAAGATCCTTGACAGTGATAGATGTGTCTGTCATTTTAATTTCAAAGTAGTTTATTTTATTTTACAAAGAAATAAGTTGGTACAACTGGAACGCATAGCAGGAAATTAATATATGTATTTAAAATTTGACTGACAAGTAACTTCAAAATGTTGTGCAAAAAACTCTATAAAACTGAAAAAATGTAATCGAGTTATTTTATTTAATAAAAAACGGTATGTGTTAATACAAAACAAACAAAAACAAGACACCACATACACCAAAAAATATAAAAAAGAACTATTTCTTACTTTCAAGCTTTATGAAACTTCCCGCATTTATGATTATATTTATCAATATAACTTATGTACAAATACAAATTTGTAATATCCCGCAGGAATAAATAAAACAAACTATTTTATTAATAATAACACTTAATAATAAAGCACTAAGTAGGTAAATTTCTGAAATGACAACTTCATTTGACAGTTATCTTTTACCTTGACTGGTGCTCATAAGTAAATACAGGGCCATAAGAAAGGAGAGATATTTAAAAAGAAATCGGCGATAACTCGTAAACGAGCTAATCAAAAATATCTAAAGTTATTCTTTTGAATGTGGGTTTTAGTGCTCTTCTATAAACCTAAATAGAATTATTCTCTAAAATAATTAGGGAAGCCAATAATTGACCCCATTAAAATTTAAATGAGATTTCCTATGTCCCGTCCGACGATGCAACACCCGGTATGTGGGAAGGCAATGTGCATAATTTAAAATTTTTTTGTTAAATATAATCAGAACTAACATCCATACCAAAGTTATATTTTTTCCTATGGAACACCCGGTATTTTATTTCATTTTTGGATTCTTGGACATAAACAAGGCATTTATTATAAGGGTTAAAATTTTTAGTTTTTGAGATATTTAAAGTTATTTAAATATGCATGCTACAATAGAATAAATTATAAACACCCTGTACATTACTTTTAAGAATTAATTTTTGTGCTGACTTTTAAGGCAAAGGAATAAACTTTACTGAAAAAATGTGTTGCTTCCTTAAATTTATACAGGGGTACCAAAAATTGCTGATCTGTTTTAAATATTTATTTTACATAAAAACTTCGTTATTTCAAATGCAACACCCTCTATTTTTTTAAATAAATCGAAGCAGATTCAAATGCTCTTTGAAACTATATTAGTGTTTGCCATACCTTTCTAGCTCTGATTTTAAATAAAAAGCGATTTTTCAATGAAATTGCAATCGGGATGGCTGGTGTCGCCATGGCAATTTTCTAGTGACAGTTAGTAACTATTTTCAAAATCGTCATTAGTTTATAGACTTTATTATTTGTTAGATTTCTGACAGTTTACTTAAATTTGTTCACAATAGTCTTCTTATATTCAAAGACAATAGTTTAATAAGTAAGTGTTCGGGCGGGAAAGTGAAATAGCAAAAGCGGTTCCACCGTTTCCACGGAAATCTCAAATAAAATAGTTCCAGCCCTAGCCACTAGGTGGTAGTGCAATTAATTTTTAGGTTAAGAAGTTGCTACTAGTTATTGCCAGATGGCGGTAAATCAGAATTTTTTTGTAGTTTCCATAGTTTCCAACGGCCATTGTCATATTGTCAAATTCTCAAAAAATATTGTCGTTGTCATAGCGCCAATCATAATATTATCAAATAAATGATTATCAAAACGTTTTTAAAACTATAATTTGTTCTATGAATTTGTTATATGTGTTTTAATTAGACAATTCCTTTTGTTTCTGGCTCTAAAAATATAATGTAAGTCTTTTATTTTTGCCATCATTTAAGTACCTATTTAAATTCTTACTCCATTTACAAAACTTTGGGCGTATTACGTCGGTCTTGTTTTATTATAATAAACGATGTTTAAATATTTGACTTATAAATAAGAACTTTAAATAATAAATAATATTTCACATGTTTGGCTTTAATTTTATTTAATAATTGTATATATTATACTGTTAAATCTTATTTTTTACACATCACAACGATACTTGTTATTAGTATTGTTGAATTTGTGTAAAAAATAATATTTAATAATCAAATTTAATTATTTTAGAGTAAAATTATTCAGTAAATACGCTCATTTAAAAAGCCCGCGCTTCGATCCATTTAAAACAAGCCCTACTCAATAGATGGCGCCACTTCTGTAGGACCATTTTTCAGTATGGCAGAGTCCATTCTTTTTCTAGCTAGGTATATTCTTTGAAGTGTTCATTATTTTATCAAGAAAAATAATCAGTATCTGCTGGCGGAACGAATGGGTAGGTTACTAGTCATTTTATTTTGTGAGGAAAACTGCTTCTTAGCCTCAAGGGCTTATGCTCAAAGATATCAAAATAGGAATCTTCTTGATAAGCGTTCCTTTAAAAAACTATCTGTCCTATTTCGCAAAAGTAGTGTGGTAGTGTGGTTATAAAATCCTATTAGGCAGAAACCTGTCGTTGGAAGAGAAGAAAATGGATTGGCCGTAATTGTCTCTTTTATAGAAAATCGATATACATATCTGAAAGTCATCGTAAAATAAATCCAAGAACTATTTCTTTATTTTTCTTGATAAAATAATAAATACATATTTAATAAAATTAATTATTACACTGTTGTAGGTAAATTAAGTAAAAATAAACTCGCTATAAATTTAAATAAGGTCCACAAACTAATTTCGATTTTGAGAAAATAGCTACTATCACTATAAACTTGCCACGACCACAGCAGCCATCTTGGTTGCCATTTTATTGAAAAATTGTTCTTTATTCAAAATCCGAGCTAGATAGGTATAGGAAACCCTAATATAGTTTGAAAGAGCATTTAAATCTGCTTCGACTTATTTAAAAAAATATAGAATATTGCGTTTAGTATTTCATTTTTGTAAAGTAATATTAATATGGTGCCGTTAAACTTTCTAAAATTTACAATAATCTCACTGAAATTCAAAGCCCAACGCAATTACGTTCTAGATGTGTGCATTTTTTATAAAATCAATTATAAAGAAATATTTTGGATAATAGTGTAAGAGTTATCTGATTTTTTCTTAATTCCATTAGGGACATCATGAAGAAGAAACGAGACGAGCATATGAAGATGGTGTGGCGCATCTCCGCCCAGCACAAGAAACTGCAAAATCGTATGGAACAGATGCGCAAGTTCCGCAGGCAACACGAGCAGCTACGTATGGTGATCGTGCGCGTTCTGAGGCCTTCCATTAGAGAGGCCGCAGTTCAAGCCGAAGGTGAAGAGCTGGAAGCTCCGAAACCGACGTTTTCCTTGGATGCGGCAGACGCTAACGCAATCGAGGTAATTATATCAGTCAAATGTCAAAACTTAGTTGAGGCATGTTGTTTATTATCAATTTTTTTTATTTGAAATATATGTATATACCCTATACAAGAACAGTTAACTTAAGAGGAGCGATTCAGCCGAAAGTGTCTGCCAGCTGCATGCAAAAACTCCTCGCTTTGTGACGTCATTGTAGCCCTTGTCATGATAGTGTATATTATTGGTTGCCTATGATATACTTATAAAAATGACAGCTGAGAATTCCAATTTGGAGGATTGTTTACTATTCAGGCAGAGTGGGTTTGAGTTAATTATTTTGTCGACTTTAATTGTGAAAAAGGTGTTTCAAAAGTTTTTTACAGCTATAGAGTATAAATACTTTCATTTTGTGTTGTGGATTGAGGCAGCCAATTATACACACTATCATGACAAGGGCTACAATGACGTCACAACTGTCAGCTGAAGCGCGGGAAGAAGCGAACGTGCGTCTTATGAGGATGAGCAATCCTATTAGTTTTCAAAAACGAGATTTGATATTTTACGTATATGACATAAATTAGGATTGATTGATGTATTCAGTCATTTTTGGTGATTTTCTGTTTTACTGGAAATGACTACAACTTTTAAAAGTTTTTTTTTCTTTATTCAATAGAAAATGATCATATATGTCAACTTGACATTTTCGCTTAAACAAAAGTCGTATTTTAAATACCAATCTAGCTGTGTTAAAATCACTAATTTTTAATCAAGGAGCTTTGGAAAAATAAATTTGATTTTCTAATGTTTTTTGTGTCTTGTCCTGGCCGATTAAAAGATGCCCAAATCGTATTTTTAATCACACCTCGATTTATTCAAATGGAACGAAGGTGGCTCGTTAGCATATTTGGAAAAAGCATTTTTTTTAGGAATAATTTGGTACCACGCACTTGGTATTTCAAGTTAAGTTATCGTATGGCCCTCATGTTATGGTGCGTTTAGACTCGAGCACGCACGCATTCGAGGGTGTCATTTAAAATCAAAAGTTATAGTCATTTCCGGTGAAACAGGAAGTGACCGAAAACAAATGAATACGTCAATCAAACCGAATTTATGTCATATACTAACATACGGAAAAAATAAATTATCTGAAAAAATTTAAAAGTTATAGGAGGTGAGCCACTTTTGAGAAACACCCAGTATACTACACTGTACTCACTAGAGGTAAATAAAGACGATATTATTATTATTATATACCTTAATTTTAGGAAGTCAATTTGGCTTACGAAAACGTGAAAGAAGTTGACTGCCTGGATATCTCCAAGGAAGGTCAGGATGCTTGGGACGCGGCCGTCCAGCGATACGAAGAGCGCATCGATCGCGTCGAAACGCGCATCACCGCCCATCTCAGAGACCAGCTGGGTACCGCCAAAAACGCAAACGAAATGTTTAGGATTTTTTCCCGATTCAACGCTTTGTTCGTCAGGCCTCACATCAGAGGCGCTATTCGAGAATACCAAACCCATTTGATACAGAGGGTCAAAGATGATATCGAAGCATTACACGAGAAATTCAAGGTGAGTGTTCCGTTCTAGCCTCAATATTAGTTCTTTTAAACATTCCAGCGTTAAGAGTCCATTACGCTGTACTGTTCGGATCGCTCTCAGGGGTCTGGTGAAGCGGGTGTGTGGCCGAAGGAAATATATATTATATTTCGAAAATCTGCCTAAGGCTTAGCCCGATCCTGTCGTGTTAAGCCATACCCAAAATTCGAAACACACTTGCTTTGATTAAGGTTTGCAGAGCTTCAGCATTGCCATAAAATAGCGAGCAATTTGTTACAAAACCATATAAATTATACAGGGTGTTTCAAAACAAATGCGAAAAACTTCAGGGGGTGATTCCTTGTTCAAAATAAAGGGTAGTTTGCTTTATAAACGTTGGGTCAAAAGTCAACCATTAAGAAGATATCGCGGTACAAAGATGGCGGAAAAATAATGTTTTTTTTATCTTGAAAACGAAAAGAGATAGACTAATGAAATTTTATGGAAGCATTACTGTTATGAAAACACACTTTTTGGTAATTTTTTCACTTTTTTAAAATGAGTGGAAGGGGTTGAAATAAACTACCCTTATCATTCTTGTTAACGAAATTTAAAGAAAAATCTTATCAAACACATGCAGAAAAATTAATTTAGATAGTTCAGTTTGTTTAGAAACTTTTTATCTCTTGTGTTTTTGATAAAACTCACCGATTTGAAATTAAAAAATAAAATGTAAAGCATTACATGTCAGGACAAAAACATTTTTAGATTAAGAATCTAGTGATAATAACGATAATAATAATCATCTAGATAATAACGTATTGCAGTAGAGTAATGTCAAATAAAATAATATTAGGAACATTCTAAAAAGTAACAGCGGCCGACTAGATTTTTTCCTAAAAAAATTACAGCAGCCCACTCTATTCTTTATCAGAAAATGTTTTTTGTCCTGACATGTAATGCTTTACATTTTATTTTTTAATTTCAAATTGGTGAGGTTTATCAAAAAAATACAAGAGATAAAAAAGTTTCTAAACAAACCAAGCTATCCAAATTAATTTTTTGCATGTGTTTGATAAGATTTTTCTTTAAATTTCGTTAACAAAAATGATAGGGTAGTTTATTTTTAACCCCTTCCACTCATTTTACAGAGCGACACGCTTAGCCGCTAAGCGATTTATCGCTGGACGACTTTTTTGGTATGGCCACTGCAATGAAATTTAATGTGTTTGAAATATTTGTTTGTCGTTTAGTCGTCCACGATATATCGCTCGCGATAAATCGCTCGCAAGCGTGCCCGCAGCCTAAGGCTTAGCCCGATCCTGTCATGTTAAGCCATACCCAAAATTCGAAACACACCTGCTTTGATTAAGGTTTGCAGAGCTTCAGCATTGCCATAAAATAGCGAGCAATTTGTTACAAAACCATATAAATTATATATCACTGTAATCACAAAACTTCAATCTATTTCCATATTGTAACGGAATTTTAAATGATGTCTTTATTTTCGAGAAAATTTAGTCCATACATAATGAATATTTTGTTGATGTTTGATCATCCAAATCTTAAAAATAAAGAAGTTGTCTAAAAATGGGCTACTATACGGATATAGTATATTCCTTCATCTTTAGTTTCCTTCTTCATTTGCGTAAAAATAGCTATGGAGTTTTACATAAAACGTTAAATGCCGAACGCTTATTTTACTACTTTTTCGGACCAGTGAAATGGACTCTTAAGGTTCATTGTGTTAATGTCTTTGTGGTAACGTTTTCCCATTACAGCCAATCCTGAAGCCTGATCTTACAGCCAAGAACTATCTAAAGACTGTTCAGCCATTGTTTACCGTTACGTCATCATTATTTGTCAAATATGAGTTTTAGGGTGTGTCTGAGATCAGTTTATATAGTTTAGAAGATTTTAAGTGGTTCCTATATTATTGACTGAGCGAGTTCCGTTTTTCGGCGTTTATTAATTTTTTTCTTGAACTCTTCATGATGATGATGTTCTTAGTCACGTTTATGAAAAAAACTCTTATAAATAATAAAAATGTTGAAGCTGTGTTCCATCTAAGGAAACAATAATTTATAGTATGAAAACGGTGTAAGTATTAAATAAATCCCTGTGATAAAAAAGAATTGAAATAACATTAGAACATGATTCATACAATACAAGCCTAATATAAGATAAAAATGTTTTTCTTTAATGAAAAAGAATCATTAATGATATATTTAATTAAAAAAAAATTAAGGTACTATAAATTTACTTTAGATCAAAAATAAAATGCATAGATCGTAACTACTCTGATTCAGAAGAATCACTGCTGACAGAATCTTCGAAATTTATAGTATTCAAATCACAGGTAGATGAAATCCTCACATATAAGATATTTGTGTACATAATTTTCTAATATGTTACTTTTTCGCGTTGTTACTGTTCTTTTTGTTGGTATGAGGGGTTCGGATGTTAATAGTTACCTCTTTAATAGACCATATCCATATATTATTTTTTCCTTTTCTTGGGTATGAGGTTTTATAATAAATTGAAAGATGGCAACTTTTTTTATGCGACGTTTTGCTCCAACATAGTGGGCTTTTTCAGGCACAAGCGGTGTCTCATTTGAATGGAAGGTTCATCAATATCTAATAAAGAACACATTTTTTGAAATACAAATAATTTTGAGTTCTTGTCCTTATGATCAAGCCAAGTATTAACCAGATCGGCATTGCTTATCAATTTTACTCCATCTGAAAATTATTATAAAATAAAGTTCGTCGCAAGCAGACGCAGGTGAACTATACAAAAATTAAAAGTGTATGAATATGACAACAAAAGTCAATAAATACGATATGTTTTGATATGTTTTTTTTAAATGCCTTTTTGAAGTTTGAAAACGTAAAATGTTTATACCCATTTAAGAATCATCTTAAAAAATAAATAAAAACTAAACAATCACGAACTTGTTTAGAAATAACATTAAAGTACATACCTTGTTTAACAATATCCATAGTGGCTTTCAATTAAGTATAGTCTGTCCAACGAGAAGATCCTTGACAGTGATAGATGTGTCTGTCATTTTAATTTCAAAGTAGTTTATTTTATTTTACAAAGAAATAAGTTGGTACAACTGGAACGCAGAGCAGGAAATTAATATATGTATTTAAAATTTGACTGACAAGTAACTTGTGAAAAATATTGTGAAAAAAAAACTGTATAAAACTAAAAAAATGTAATCGAGTTATTTTATTTAATAAAAAACGTGTTAATACAAAACAAACAAAAACAAGACACCACATACCAAAAAAATATAAAAAAGAACTGTTTCTTACTTTCAAGCGTTATGAAACTTCCCGCATTTATGATTATATTTAACAATATAACTTATGTACAAATACAAATTTGTAATATTCCGCAGGAATAAATAAAACAACATAAATAAAACAAACTATTTTATTAATAATAACACTTACCAAATTTTATACCTCACAGGTTGATTAATTAACTTTAATCTTAATTTTTTAAACCAGTACCTTTTGACATTATTTTTCTGCAGTACTAAAATCCATTATTTACCTATCGTGCGATGTCGATATTTTACAGCTGCTCCAGTTTTTAGTATGTGTTTATAGTATGGTCCTTCTACCATATTCGAGATGCACTTATCTACGACGAGATGGTATACGAACTTTATTGATAGTAACTTTATTGGTGTATCTGTATAAGACTTTCTGCCTTGGCAGCGATTATTAACCATAAACTGTGCTCTGTTTTCTACAGTTAATTTTCACTCGATTTTTCCTCCACTTGACTTCAAAGGACACAAAACACACGTAATAACACGAATCAAATGCATCATCCACCAAAACGCAGGGTATTTGACAAAAGTTGTCACAAAATTATAACCTATAATTTGGCAAGACTTTGACAAACATCAAAAATCTAAAGGCGAGTTCATACGCATCGGCGTCCATTTGTCGTTCATCGTTCCGTCAAACCAATAAAATTGAAATACGATCTGTCATTTTTGAAATAAACCAATAAAACTGGTTAAAAACAACAAGTGACGACGCATGACGAATTTATATTTAAATCCATCCATAGTTAACTTAAAAATTATTAGAAACTTTTTTTAGTAAAATAAATAGATTGGTATGGGACGTCATCTGCTTTTCTTCTGTCATCGTCTGTCGAAATCTTACCTGAGAAAAAAAACAGAGTATACGTACCGTTTAACTCCATAATATACAGAACTACTATGAATGTTATTCTTTTCACTGATATAAGATAATGATGGCAAAATTTATTTTTAGTGAAAATATTTACTAACAAAAAACGCTGTTTATGAAAAATAATATACATGATGGTTGAACATTGCTATAAGTATAAAATTACATATTCAGATATTAGTAAATTTTAACTTTTTTTTCGATTTTTGTCCATGGCACTGTGCAGCGTCTATTTCTCGAGAAAAATCATTTTTAAGCTTAGCAATGAGCTTTTGTTCATTTTGGTTAAATCTTTGAGGTATTTTTGCAATAAAAAAATTGAATTTTGTTTTACAGCAACAATCAAATTTTAATTTTCACATTCATCGATGTCCGTCAATAAAATTATAACCCCAAATCAAATGACAATGGCAATTACTATAAAGAATATCCGGTAATTTGCGAAATGCCGTAATGACGTCACCAATCTCTTTCATCTGGTTGGCAAGTAATTGAGAGAGTTCGACAATATATGACGTGACGTTGAACGATGACTGAACATTCTACAGGGTGAATCTTAAATAAGTGCAAATATTTTCAGCGGTGATATATTTCAACTCCAGGAACACGTCTATGAGTTTTTTTTCGCAAAAAAAGATATTGAAAATCGTGCATTTTCTTTTAAATTTCCCTGTATATTTTTCGAAAACTTTTTAGAACTGCCTGTTCACCGCAAATTTTCTCACGGTATAATTTCTTAATCTCTGATATTACCATAATTACAGCTTTACTCTATGGTTACGGCACTAAAAAGGATGCAAATACAGAAGAAATCCGGTGGCTCAAATTTTTTCCAAAAAAATCAAATTTTCTTTAAATTTTCAAACTTAAATAACTCGGTTATTTTGGACTTATTTGAAAAATGGTTTTTTATCGAGATCTACCAGCCCTCAAAATATTTGCACTTATTTAAGACTCACCCTGTATATGTATGATCAAAACTAGTGTTGGGAATAATCGAATGATTTCAATCCTCCGGTATTGATCCTCGAGGATTCAAATAATTGGATGATCATGCAAAAAAATAATACTCGGTGTGTTTTGCTTTTGCTTGCTGTTTTTTTCAGACATTGTTAACCTGAGAAACCTGAATAATATTATAATAAAAATAATTAACTACCTATTTTAAATAGGGGTTTTAACAGTTTCTTAATATTTTTAAATGTTTTTGTGTATACAGTTAATTTGATGTGAGTTGTATAAATTTTTAGGTTCAGTATCCTCAAAGTAACAACGCCAAAATTAGTAAATGCCGCGATCTACCACCAGTGGCAGGATCAATCGTTTGGGCTAAACAAATTGACCATCAACTTACAACATACCTGAGAAGAGTTGAAGATGTTTTAGGTTTGCATTTGATTTAGTTATAATTTATTGATTTCTGTTGTAATATTTCTATAACATATCGGCAAGAGATAAGTAAATACATGTAAATACCGATCCAAGTCTTGTATCAGTACCAATCATATCTCAGTTGATAAATAAAAAAAAACTTTTTGATAATTTTTTTTATATTAAACTAGCGTGTACCAGCGACTTCGTTCGCGTCGAATTAATCATTTGTAATTGTGATGATAAAGCAAAGCAAGAGTTTAAATTAACATACAAACTGGATAAAATTTTCTCACATTTATGTCAGCATGAGAAAAATCAATATGGCGATATTATTATACCGGGTGTTGCATCGTCGGACGGGACATAGGAAATCCCATGTAAATTTTAATGGGGTCAATTATTGGCTTCCCTAATTATTTTAGAGAATAATTCTATTTAGGTTTATTGAAGAGCACTAAAACCCACATTCAAAAGAATAACTTCAGATATTTTTGATTAGCTCGTTTACGAGTTATCGCCGATTTCTTTTTAAATGTTTCTCCTTTCTTATGGCCCTGTATTTACTTATGAGCACCAGTCAAGGTAATGAAGTTGTCATTTCAGAAATTTACCTATTTAGTGCTTTATTATTATTGAAAACTCATTCCTACATCGGAAATCTTAAAGATTTATTTATAAATACAAATTAATATGAATTAAAGTAAAGTAAAGTAATCAATTACAAGGTTAATTATAGTATTGTTACAATATTCAATAACTTATTAATTTAGGTACTATTAAATGACAACTTCATTTGACAGTTATATTTTACCTTGACTGGTGCTTGCGATTGTAGATTTTCCATGTATCGGTCTATTCGGATACAGAGCAGAAAACATGTCTGACACCTTTTGATAACTATTTCCTTGAAAATACCATTTAATCATCAATACTTTTTCTTCGGTAGTGTAATTCATGGCTAATATTTTCGATGTAGATATGAGTTTTTAATAATAATAATAAAGCACTAAATAGATAAATTTCTGAAATGACAACTTCATTTGTCAGTTATCTTTTACCTTGACTGGTGCTCATTAGTAAATACAGGGCCATAAAAAAGGAGAAATATTTAAAAAGAAATCGGCGATAACTCGTAAATGGGCTAATCAAAAATATCTAAAGTTATTCTTTTGAATGTGGGTTTTAGTGTTCTTCAATAAACCTAAATAGAATTATTCTCTAAAATAATTAGGGAAGCCAATAATTGACCCCATTAAAATTTACATGAGATTTCCTATGTCCCGCTCGACGATGCAACACCCGGTATAACTTGGTAATATTTGAGGGGTAGTTTCAACTCGTTGGAATTGACTTTCGAAAAATCCGTTTGCCAAAAATAAGCCTTTTACGTCAAGCAGTTTAAGTAGAATCGTGGTTAAGAAATTACCGAACTTTTTGGAAAACCCTATATGATTTTTTAATAATTTCAAAATATGTAAAAAAAACCAAATAAATTGTGCTTGTCGAAGCGTTTTCCCGAAAGACTAACCGTTTTTTAAATAACAAATATTGTAATATTTGAGGGGCGTTTTCACCCTCTTGGAATTTGAGATTCGAGAAGCCCCTCCTTATCGAACATCTACACCCCACAGTCAATCCGTTTGCCAAAAATCAGCTTTAAACGTCAAGCAGTTTAAGCAGAATCGTGATTACTCAATGGTCATATTTTATGAAACACCCTGTATAAATTTATAAAAAATCTTAAAATATGTAAAACAACAAAATAAAATATACGGGTTTAAGAGTTTTTCCGAAAAACTCACCGGTTTTTAAATAAAAAAATATTTTAATATTTGAGGGATAGTTTAACCCCCTAGGAATTCGAGTTTCGAAAAGTCCCTTCTTATCGAACCCCTACACCCTAAGGTCAATCTGTTTTCCAAAAATTAGCTTTTTACGTCAAGCGCTTTAAGCAGGATCGTGATTAATCAGTGACCAGATTTTTCGAAACACCCTGTATACATTTTTAAAAATTTAAAAAATATGTAAAAAACAAAATAAAATAACGTGTTTAAGCGTTTTTTCGGAAACTTGACCGTTTTTTAAATAAAAAATATTGTAATATTTGAGGGGTGGTTTCACCCTCTTCGAACTGGAATTTCGAAAAATCCCTTCTTATCGAACCTCTACACCTTAGAATCAACCTGTATGCCAAAATTGAGCTTCTTACGTTGAGTGGTTTGAGCAGGATCGTGATTAATCAGTATGTCAGTCACTTCACTTCTTTGTTCATAGAAATTTAAATTTTTACAAATTTTTCCGAATCTCATAAAATAAATTGGAATTGTTCGAATTATTAATCAAAAACTGTTAAAATTATTGTGCATTGAAGTTTGACGATGAATATCTTTTAAACGGTTAATTTAATCGACTAATCATAAGAAACCGTTTTTGTAGAGCAGTAAATTTCCTACAAAACCATGAGTTGCGCGTATCATAATTATTTTTTGTTAACGAGTTATAAAATTTATAAGAAAAAAGAAATGTGCCTTAAAATAATCAAAATTCAACCTTTAATAATTTTCGAACAGTGAAATTTACAAAAAAATTGTAAGAGACCTTTTTTGTAGAGAATTCAATTTCCTACAAATATATGAGACGAGATATTTTTTCCAAATAGTAGATACCGAGATTTGAATTTTTCTTTCTAATAATAAGGAAAAAATAGAAAACTGAAAGGCGGAGGACCTTCCTATTAAAATTAAGAGCTCATACTTGAAGAGAATTTTTTTGAGGTGTCTACCAACCTTTTTTTCAGAGTATAAAATTAAAAAAAAACTAGTCGATTTTTTTGACCCACCCTAATACACATTTTTAAAACTTTCAATTTGTTGTTATTTTTAGGTAAAGGCTGGGAGAATCACATCGAAGGGCAAAAACTGAAAGCCGACGGTGACAGTTTCCGTGTGAAGCTCGACACTCAAGAAATATTCGACGAGTGGGCCCGCAACGTGCAGCAGCGCCAACTGGGCGTATCTGGGCGCATTTTTACCATCGACGCTGTCAGGGCTAAGAACGGTCGTGGCAACGTCCTGAAGTTACGCGTCAACTTCCTACCGGAAATTATAACCTTGTCCAAGGAAGTGCGTAATTTGAAGTCTCTGGGATTCAGAGTTCCCTTAGCTATCGTGAACAAGGCTCACCAGGCTAACCAACTGTATCCTTTCGCCATCTCACTGATTGAAAGTGTGAGGACCTACGAAATGACTTTAGAAAAGGTAAATAACTATGCGTTTTGGGGTTTCTGATATTATAGTGTTAGATGTTTAGTTATAGTGTTAGATGAAATTGATTATTAATGACTTTTCAGTATCAAGATAATATAATAGTCCAGTAAATAAGGATACGAAAAGACCCAAATCTTCGCTTAATTTGTCAACCATGAGTTTTTAGGCGGATTGTGTACCTTTTGGGGAGTAATTTTAGAGGAAAAAATGGCAACACCGCGAAAAAAATGGCCCCCAATGGCCGAAAAATCAGTTTTTCACAAATATCTGCCAAAATATACAATTTACCAAAGTTTTCTCGAAATAAAAAATGATGCTTAGGTCATTATCTACAAAAAAAGTTGTAAAACTTTTTTTTAGTAAAGTCTAAAACGGTTAAAAACGTCCTAGAGGGTTAAAGAAAGGATTTTCCGCCAATATTGGCCGAAATAATATGGCATGTAGATGATTTTCATGATCACCAAATGGAAAATTAAGTCCTTCCTTGGCTAAAAAATGATCCTGACACTTTTTTCGTAAAGTTGTTTGTAAAAAGAAACCAATTCGACTATTCGTAATTATGCAATTTTCTTTTGTTTACGACACTTTCCGGAAATCCCAAAAAAGACGAAAAAGTCACTCACGAATAGTTATTTTTTATTAAAATGTCATTAAACAAATACTTCAAACTTTCTGAGTTGCTGAAAGAGGCTTTAAGAACAACTGTTAAAAAAATTGACAAATAAACTATTGTCAGTGAAAATATGAATAAGTTTGTAAAGATCTGAAAATTTTTGGGTTAAGGAATGTTTGCCCCGTTTTTTTTATCATAAAAATATGACAAATTTCAAATAAGTTCCAAAATGTGATAGCTGTTAATTCTGCCTTTTAAATGAACTTTGAATCATCAAGAAATATTAAATTTTAGCCAAATTTTATTAAACAATTAATAATCCTATCAATGATACACTTATGAAATCTGTCTTTCAAGTGTTAAGACTTGGAGAGGAATTTTCGGGAGGTATTTTCGAAAACTATAGTAAACGCCACGAATGTTTGGGAGTGATTCATTGGTCGCTACCATGTGAACTAATCTGTTCAAGGTCACATAAAACTTAATTCCAGTGCCGTGGTGTTTCAAGTCATATAATAATCAATTTATTATTATTGATGAATATTACAAAAATATTTATTAGTAACAAATTACTTAAAAAGGATTCCAGCGAACTGTCAAAGTCTTGTCGACACATATATTTGGTTATAAATATAAACTAGAATGCCCCATTGGTCGCACTGCAAGCACACTAATGGACTAACGCACAAAAACGAATCAATCAAAGAAACGCGATATAGTATCGTCTTTGTCAATCACGCTAACATTTTAGAATAAGTAGGAGGAGCGCAGGCAGATGATTAGACCGGGTCTTTAAAAACCTACGTCTGCGGTAAAAATTTACGTTTTTAATGTAAAAATGATAGCGCGCGTGTCGATTCTAACTTCATCAAGCGATGAATCACTCCCAAACATTCGTGGCGTTTACTATAGTAATTCTACGTAAAAAATGATGAGGATCATTTTTCTAGGTAATTACCTAAGCTTCATTTTTTATTCGAAGAAAAATTAATAAAAAAATTGTAAATTGCGTATTTTGGCAGATATTTGGGAAAAACTGATTTTTCGGCTATCTGGGTACAATTATTGTTACAATTTTTTCCCCAAAGGATACACAATCCGCCTGAAAAGTCCCGGTAAACGAACTAAACTGTAGTTTCAACCTTCATTTACTGGACTATAATTAAATTATAAGTTTTAAAAAATTATATGTGATTAATCTAACAATTAACAACTAAACTCTTAACAACTAAATATTTTGGACTAGCTAACGCAAAGGAATAGTCATCAACATGCAGTTGTTAAGGTAGATTAGAACTACCCATTGTAATGAGTCAATGTTAGGCATGATCATTAAACTTTTGCATGGGCTACTTTTTCAGCTGGGATCCTTTGATTAAATTTTGATAAGTTTTGCCTTATTTGTCTCTTTATTTAACATGAAAATGAATAAAAAAATACAGTACTCATAAAAAACTATATACAGGGTCATCTGTAACTTCTAGAATAAAAAACTTTTTGGAATTTTGTTTAAGTGCAAACCAAAAGTATGTACTAGGATGTATTTCAGGAAAATATTTTTAACTTCTATAGGGTAGTTCAAAAAAGTCTGAGTGGATTGGGATGGGTTTTTTTTAAATGGAACACCCTGTATTGCATTATTGGCTTTCTTTCAGAGCACTTTACGTAATCCTAAGATATGAGTAAATATATTTCGATAATTTCAGAGATGTAGAATGTAGAATGAGTAAGAGGGGGGTTAATCACTGCGACCTTAAAGATCTATTGTGCCCCCCTTCCTTGAGTCATCTCACAATCTATAACCCATCATACCTCTGTTGTAAAGGGGACAGGGACTTTCCCATCCTCGTCTGACAACAGTTCTTCCTCCGAGGGTACACAGTACAGACTCTTCCACGGTTGGAGTTTGGCCCTCCGTGCCGCCCTTCACAGTCGAGGAGCTTGCCTTCGGCTGAGGAACCCGTGAGGTGGAGGCTGGAGGATCTGTCTCCATTTTCTACAACTCTTTAACTTGGTCTCTCCTTAGACCTGATACCGGTGTTGTCCCGTATATATAATAGAGGATATGTCCCTCTTTCTCTATTGCCTCCTTGGATTTGAGGTCAATTCCTATTGTGAGGACCTGACCATGACCGTCCTCCCTCGAGTTGATGACTCGCCAACTGGATGTCCTTACATTGAAGTTCTGAGCCTGGATAAGGCTCAGCAGGTAGGCGGTGTCTTTCCCCTTGCTCCTCGGCAGAAAGACCGTGATGGCCGATTCTTGAGATACACAATCTATGAGGATCATGTCCACCCGAAAGTGTATCCCCGCAAAACGCAGCTGACCCACATTTTGTAGATCGTTGTGTTGCGATCCGATTGCCACTACTTTGTCCAGTATAGCCTCTTCTAGATACGTTTGCTGGTCGCTGGTCAGAGCAACCTCTGGGAAATCCTTTGGCAGCACCGCCATTTTCACTTGTCCAGCAATAGCGGCAAAGCTGGCGATGCGTTTCTGCTTGCCACCCGGTGTTGGACGGCTTTCCATCCTGGCTTTTTTCTCTTCCTGCCGGAGAAGAGGTGAGAGGTTCTCGCTCCCTCTCTTGCCCTTTGATGGAGATGAGTCAGGTTGTTTCTTGGTCTCTTTACTCTCCCCTTTTCGGAGGAGTGTTTTCGCTTTTGCTTCCTCTGGAGCAAGTCCTCCGTGGAGCAGTCAGAGGTATCTCCGTGCTTCTGCTCCGCTAAGACCTACTCTCAGAGGATCGTCTGGCCCGCCTGGTTGACCCAGGCCGGGTAGACGAAACGGTAGCTTGTGTCGCTTATTGGGTCTAGAGGTAGGCTCCCGACCCTTGCTGGAGAAGGTGGTAGCTTGTGTGCCACTTTCGGAGGATGACCCCAAGCAAGTGTCAGCCACCCCTCTTGTAGTTTCCTTTGGATTTGGTTCCTTGGAACTTTCATTTGTAATGTTCCCAGTGTCACTAGGGGCTTCCCCACAGCTTCACCAGTGTTGTTTTTAATGCTAGATCTCATAGTGTTCCCACGAGTCGCTAGGGATAGTCGGTCCACTTCTACAGAGCCCTGCATGTAGAAGTAAGGGGTAAATACAAATTATCGAAATATATTTACTCATATCTTAGGATTATGCAAAGTGATCTGGAAGGAAACCAAAAATGCAATAATATACAGGGTGTTCCATTTAAATAATAATCCCGACCCACTCATATTTTTCTGAGCCACCCTATAGAAGTTAAGATATTTTTCAGAAATACATCTTAAGACATACTTTAGGTTTGCATTTAAACAAAATTTTCAAGTTTTTTATTCTAAGAGCTACAGTTTGCCAGACCCTGTATAAAACTGTATAACCCTGTATAGATTAGGGTTTCCGCAACCGGGGTTGTTTTTCGGAAGCGGGAATTATGGTACCGCGTATTTTGGGAACCGGTAGTTCCTAGTACTTTCGGTACTAACTAATTTTTGTTCATTGATGGTGCAGTTCATCAATTAGAAAGCAAGGGATGGTTTTCCAAAGTAAAATCGATAAAAAATTGAGATTTTTAATGAAAATATCAAATTATTAAGTAATCAGTCATGAGAAAATTAACATGCTCACAAGCGAAGAAAAAAAAACGAAAAAATCATATGTAACTTGTTTACATCAAACAACATAAACCAACCTAACTAAATTTGAAAAAGAAACCATACACATTAAAATTAGAAATGCAAATGCCTATAAAAACTACAAACATAAATATAACTATGTGAGACTCCCCCGTTTTTGAGAAAAGCTCACGGACGCCGAGTTGCCTTGGTTCGGTTCCTCGGGCGCCACCCCCAACGTTTAAAGTGTTTGAGAGACCACTAGTGCCAATACGGGTAGCTTTTATACAGTGGAGATACCAGGAAGTGATAAGATGAAAAGAAAATAAAACACACAATTAACTATAACGTAACACTAGGTTTTTATTTAACTAATTAATTATGTACAAAAGTAATCAAGGAAGATTCACGTCCTCGAATCGTAACAATAGTGAAATAAAATGTATATTTAGAGACCCGTAAAGTAAAATTTACAATAACAACCGTGTACCTCTAGAGTTTTGATCGATTATTCCCGATACGTAACTCCCTGACTGATTCTATCACGCGAATTCAAAACGCGTTCCCGAAATGACGTTCTATTAAATAAGACGACGCGAGTTCCTGATCGGCGTCCTAATGAACATAGACACGTAGATACCGGAGCAACACACTCTACTACGACGCGACTCTCTAAACGGCGGCTACGTCGTTACAGGCGTCCCGATGGTCACAGTTAAATATTTATCGGAACGGCGTCCGTTTTGACAGCGAAACACGGACCTCGGGTCGGCGTCGGAGTTAAAAGCGTCCCGTGATACATAAACGCGAGTCCTGGATCGATGTTGAAGTTAACAGCATCCCGTGGGATATACAAATGCGAGTCCCGGATCTATCGCGAAGTTAACAGCGTCCTGTGGGATACGCAAAAGCGAGCCCTGGATCGATCGCGAAGTTAACAGCGTCCTGTGGGATACGCAAACGCGAGTCCTGGATCGATCGCGAAGTTAACAGCGTCCTGTGATATACGGAAACGCGAGTCCTGGATCGATCGCGAAGTTAACAGCGTCCCGAGGGATACACAAACGCGAGTCCCGGAGTGACGTAGACGTTAGCGACGTCTCGGCGAGTTGTACGTCGTTTGGATAAGCGCAGCCCGCACACACACCGCCCGGTCAGGACAACCTCGGGATTTCGGCGAGATCCCGTCCAGCGTCACTGATGCAGAATGCCGTCCGGTCGACACACCTAGAAAAATACGGGAGCTACAAAACCAGCCTCGGGATTTGGGCGAGATCTTGTTCTAGCTCCATGAATATTCGCGACCCGTGCGTTTACTGAACTACCCCGACTGTCCCTTAAGAAGATGAATTAATTATTAGCCCGTAATTAGCTTTCCCCGAGAGATACACTGAACCGGAGCAGATGTCAGACAATCTTTAAAAGAAAAGGACATCGTTCCTGGCGACCTGCCCGTAGCACAACATAGTCCCTCCTTGCCTGGTCGGCAATGGTTGTTCTCCCGCGCTTTTAATATCCTAACAATCCCGTCAACTAACTCCCTTATCCCTATAACACGTCCAGGTAGTCGAGTAAACGCTTAATAACTATAAAAATAATACGACCTACCCTCGATCACTTTGGCGGTGGGTGCTTACCTTATACAGTGCGGCGACAGGCGGCTGGCAGCAGGGCACTTGGCAGGGCACTCCGGACTCGAACCTCACTGTTTCGCGTGCGATCACAAACTAACTACCTGGAACTGCTGCAGCCAAGGTACTCGACTGACGCTCCCCTCCACTCGGCCTGCACTAGCAGAGTAGGGCGAGCGGCGCAAACGGTTCGGTTTTTCGCATTAAACTATAGCGACCAAAACCGATCAAAACTCTCTTACAAAATGGCAATTAAATATTTAACTTATTTAATTCAACAATAGAAACACTAATGAAGTTCATTACAATAATGAGTTAACAATAAAATACATTGACTGTCATTATTAAAAGAGAATGAAGTCTCTATTATTCTAGTATAATATTAACACAACTAATATCCGTTACAACTAATACAATTTAGAAACGTTATACTAAATAATATTGAAACTTCAATAATTGCTAATAAACATTATAGGAACTCCAAAAAATCTACTTATTTAGAACAGTTTGATTTCGACCGCTAGAAAGTATCAGTGGCCTTTTGCATGTAACTAAAAATTGTTTCAATTATTGTTACCGAGTCCCGAAAGAACCGGGAATAAAAAATGTTCAATCCCGGTTCTCTGATGTCTCAAAAGAAAAAATCCCGGTTCTGAACCCTTGTACATAGATGTATTATAGGTATATTTTATACATAACAATCTTTCCGCTTTATAACATAGCATGTAAATGTTGAAGATATATACGCCCTATTCTATTTCTTTAAAAAAAATTAAATAATATTGATTTTTATTTAGATTGAAGATAAGGCGAGTATAATACCGCTCGTGGCTGGGATGAGAAAGGACGTTCAGGCTTTGATTCAGGAAGGAGCCTCGTTGGTCTGGGAAAGTTACAAACTCGATCCTTACGTCGAGAAGTTCTCCGAGAGAATCGTCAGTTTCCAGGAGCGCGTCGAGGAATTAGTGATAATCGGCGAACAGGTGGAAGTGGACGTTAGGTCTTTGGAAACATGCCCGTACTCGGCAAATACGTTTGCTGATATACTGTCAAAGATTCAACACGCTGTGGACGACTTATCCCTGAAGCAGTATTCTAATTTGCATATATGGGTTACCCGACTAGACGAAGAGGTAACTTTTATTAAATAAAATCAGTGAATAAAAATATTAAGGAAGGAGTATAATGCTAGAGGTCATACAAATTAAAAACCGTTGCACGTCATCGAGCACGTGCGTACATTTTAGACAGCATTGTTGCCAGATTGTAATCGGAAGAGAACTATTTTTGAAAAATTTTCTATATCCGAGATCTATTAAAAACTCTAATATTAACTTTAAATTGTTAACAGTCTCAAGCAGTCCTGAAAAAAAAATATTTTTAGACAAAACATGTTTTTTTTAATGTTAAAAACACTTGTTTTATACTCTGTTTTAAACAATATTGTGCAGATGACATTCAAATTTAAGAAGTACGTTGAGTAACGATAAACAACAACAACAACAAACAACGCTTTATTGTGCAAAAAGCCAAAACAGCTTCATCGACAAAGCAATCACAAAACAAACAAAAGCACAAAAAAAATATATACAAACAACAAAAAATACACAATTCAAAAAAATTTAAATCATTATAATTACAAAAAGTACATATCATTATATATCATTATAATTACAAAAAGTACATACATAGACAATTGCAGAATAGTAAGCAGTAAATAGATATAATTTTAAGAGTTATAAAATTTTAAATTTTTTAAATACTTGACCTTTGACCAGCGTGTGAGATGATCAAAATTTTAAACCTCAAAATGGTTCATGATTTAACATCAACAAAAAAGTCGTTTACCGCATATAAGTTAGTAAGTATGATTTCAGAGTTTTGTGAAATGCGGGAAAGGATGAAAGCGACTTGATATTCAAAGGCAGATGATTGTACATTTTTTTGGCATTGTACAGTAAGTACAGTTTCCTTTAACTAGTTCTGAGCTCGGGGTTGGCAGATAAAGATCGTGCTCCGCATTCCTAAGTGGATAGTTATGGGATGGCCTTTCATGAATAGCAGATATGTGCTTGCGGATGAAGCAAACGGATGAAAAATGGATAAAGATAAAGAGTCAGTATTTTGAAATTTTTAAAGAAATTCTGGCAGAGTTCTACTGTTCAGTCCCAATAAATATCGAAATGCTTCTCTTTTGATTGCTCGTCTAGATTTGCAATGTCGTTGATAAACACCAGAAACAAAATAGGGCCAAGTACTGAACCCTGTGGGACACCACATTCTATAGGCTTACAAGAAGACATAGACGTATCAATCCTCACAAGCTGCCTTCTGTTGCCAAGATATGACTTGAGCCATTCGAGCGCCGATTAGCACCGACTATTTAATTTCTTGGGAATTTTGCAAAGAAAAAACTAATTACTACACAAAATATTCTGAAATCAACAGTTTTCGATCGCTAGATAAATGTTTTAAAAGCTTTAAAAGATACAATACACACGAGGCACAACACTCATCTAACGTTCAGAAAATTCTGGCAAATGTCAAATAAACGTGGCACCGCTGCAACCGCTTCCTTGGCGTTGCCAACGCAATATCGAGTGGGAAATTTAAAACTCATTCAAAAAGTCCCATTAGGGCTATATTTGTGTAGTGGCAGCACTGTACATATTTATTAGCCTAATCGATAGCCCGCAACGGTTTTATTTTGTACAACCTATATCCATGTATTCATGCATGGTTGACGGAAGTGGGGACCTAGTGTGGGGCCCTTGACAGTTCTGTTTGACATTTCATTTGACACATTTGAATTTGATTCGAAATCGACATTTGTTCTACAACTGCTAGTTGTTTAGAGGTAGTAGATCTAGAAGGCAATTTGTTCTTGTGGCAGAAATTAAATTAACAGTGACTATTGCGATTTATCGAAAAAGACTGTAAACTAGTTGGTTGTGTAGCGTGCGGTAGATCTCGGTCAAAAATCGAGGGAAATAATGGAATAACTTTTCGCTAGTAAGTGGCTATATAATATACATACGTGTAGTAAACCGCTCATTTATGAAATTCATTTAAAATTAACTAATTATGTATTTTTTCTTGCATTGATTCTTTTATTTACTACTTGTCAAAGATGTCAAAGAATTTAGATACGTCAATTTGACTTACCTGCTTCAGTAGCGTATTGGATGTATGTGTTAATAAATTATTATTATAATTTATCTATTTTTATTAGAATTATATATTTTTATAACAATTTTAGTAACTACCAACATTTATTTACCAACAAATTATTTATCTAAATCATATTTTTACACTCTTCGAATAAAATTAGAACGGCACTGATAAACCGTAATTGAAGTCGTCCATTTTTAGTCCCCATCGCGCACTCCCCAGTTTTTTGATAATCTGCTCCTTCCTTAATCTTTATTTTCAAAGATCAATACCAATGACAATCCAATAATCATCTAACACGGCATTGGTAGCTATTTCAATTATTGTTCGCCCCCTATATCATAGGTTGCTGATCACGAAACTAAATACTTTCTATTGCTTGTTCTTATAACATAGGTAGAGAAAAACTTAGCTCGACGTTTACAAGCTGGCATTGAAGCTTGGACAGATGCTCTAACTGGTACCAAGCAGGACGTAGACCATAGTATGGATACAGATGCCCCTGCGCAACCCACTCACAAGCCTGGAGGGGATCCGCAAATTCAAATAATGATTCACGAGGTAAGATTTTTTTTTCGTATAGTTTTTCAGCTAGTTTAATATATTTTTTTAAATATTCTGTTCGATTTTAATAGGTTAGAATTACAAATCAAACTATGTATTTGTACCCAAGCATTGAAGAAGCGAGGTTCCAGATCATGCAACAACTATTTGCTTGGGAAGCGATTGTAACATCTCAGCTTAGACTACAAAGCACCAGGTACAATTTTTATTATCTAATTCTTACTGAAGTGAAACTTCTTTACGCCCCGCCCGCTCGGAGTAAAAATTCAAGGCCGTGACACACGAGCTAACGTCTTGTAAAGTAGTAAGCCAATGAGGGAGTTGAGATGGGTCTTTAGAGCGTCGCGTCGTAACTCGGATCTTATGTGAGCTAGTTAGGGTGCTGAAACTCGGAATGTGAATGAATATTTTGATCATCAATGGCGAAAAAATCGTCCGATTTAAATGAAATTTCCTATGTCGATAGAATGGACCAAGACCAACTTGACCGCGGCGCGTACGACACATGTCACTGCGACAGCAAGTTTTGACGTAAGAAACGTCAAAAGTTGATGTCGTCCGATCGCGACCAGATTTGGTGTGTAGGCTATGTGAGTGACGGTGCTAACAGTTCCACCCTGCAAAGTTGGATACAACATTTCGTTTACATCTTTATCATGGTAGGACTAAGGATTTAATACTGAAGAAAAATGTGGGTCGATTTCGGTATAATTGGGGACGGGCTACAGGATGACGTCCTCGAGGTTTCGAACTGATGCCTCTAAATGAACGAAATCATCTGGACTTTTCTTAATTATGGGTCGATTGGAACCAAACTCGGCACGTCGATAGAGGTACCCGAATGGAGTCCCCAGAATGGAGTCATCAAATTATTTATTAATTTTTAATTTATAACTTTTTCAACATTTCAAACTACACTTTTTCAAATATGTCCCTCAAATTCTTTAATTTAATAACTGTTAATAAGAAGTTTCACTTCTAATATGCATAATAGTGCACACACAATTTTTTTTAAGTATATTAAATATTGTTAGTTTGATACAAAGAAACTTTAAATTTTTAGATACCAAGTTGGAATTGACAAGCCTATAACTGAAACGTATAGAAACATCTTGACCAAACTCCCAACGGGATCTCAACCTTTGAAAAACGCATATAATGCGATTTCTGGAAAAGTTAAAGAGGTGAGCATTACTGACGATTTTATCTAGAATATTACTTTCAATTTTATATTTTTAAGGTTCAAAAATATGTCAATCAATGGCTCACTTACCAATCATTGTGGGACCTGCAAGCCGATACATTATACGGTCAGTTGGGCGAAGACATAAGCAAATGGATGCGATGCCTAAACGATATTAAGTACGTTGATAAAAGGATTGTATAGAATGTTCAATCATCGTTCAACGTCACGTCATATATTGTCGAACTCTCTCCATCACTTGCCAACCAGATGAAAGAGATTGGTGATGTTATTACGGCATTTCGTAAATTACTGCATATTCTTTTTAGTAATTCTCATTGTCTTTTGATTTTGGGTTATAATTTTATTGACGGACAACGATCAATGTCAAAATTAAAATTCGATTGTTGCTGTAAAACAAAATTCATTGCATTTTTTTATTCCAAAATCGCCCCAAAGATTTAACCAAAATGAACAAGAGCTCATTGCTAAGTTTATGAATGATTTTTCTCGAGAAATAGACGCTGGTAGAAGACTCTTTTTGAACGTGCTTGAAATTGTCTACACAATATGAACTGATCTCAGACATACCCTAAAACTGATATTTGACATATAATGACGTAACGGTGAACGATGGCTAAACAGTCTTTATCAGTATTTAGCATTATCGTTTTTCCAGAACAACAAGGTCCACTTTTGACACTTCCGACACTCGTCGTGAATTTGGACCCCTTGTCATCGACTTTGCTAAAGTTCAAAGCAAAGTTTCGCTCAAATATGACTCTTGGCACAAGGAAACGTTGAGCAAGTTTGGCGCTTTGCTCAGCAACGAAATGTCCACTTTCCATAGTAGTGTGTCCAAATCAAGGTCGGATTTGGAATTGCAAAGTATTGAAGCGGCCAGTACTTCTGATGCCGTGACCTTTATTACTTATGTGCAACAATTAAAGAAGAATATGAAGGAATGGGAAAAACAGGTTTGTATTATGATAATATACAGGGTGGTCCGAATTGTATTCCGGAAACTTTGGCCAGCATATTCTGCAGATAAAAATCAGCAAATAAGTTCGTATTAATGTATGTCCTAAAATGCTTAGTTTCGGAGATAAAGGGTGTAGAATTTTCATTTTTATTTCGATTTTTTACTAATAATTTCTGAAGTAACTTCAATATTTGGATGAAAATTGGTGTCTGGGAGTTTTTTGACATGAGAAATTTGGGATTTTAATGTCAATATGACTCCTACTAGTAGAGGGCGCCACCTACATATTTTTTAACTGGTTTGAAGAGTAATATTTTTTAGTCCATACCTGTATAAAACTACTGAGTAAAAAAATATACATTTACGACGTTTTACTACACACGATCTATTACAAATCGCTAAAATTGTCCCTGGTGACCAAATGATGACTCATTGTTTGCCATCAAAAGAATGGCCTCTAAGGTCACAAATTTTGCTGCAGACCGTATATGGGCGTTACATGTCCTTATATTCTTTAGTCATCGTTCGTTTTGAAGAGTAATAACTTTTCTTCCGTCCCTGGTATTACACTACTGAGTGAAAAAGTATATATTTGCGCTTTATTTTGCGTGAAAAAGGTCTCTTGGTAAAAATCGCTACGAGTATTGGTTTTCGAAATATTTGGAATCTAAATTATCAATACCTGTCATCATTGACGTAAATTAAACATATTGACTAAATAGTTATTAGACTGAAACTTTGAATAAGAAGACTAAGGAAGGAGCATAATGCTATCCATGTATTCATGCATGGTGGGCGGAAAAAGCTCTCTAGGGTGGGGATCTTTGACAGTTCTGTTTGACGATTCATTTGACACATTTGAATTTGATTTGAATTTTTGTGGATTTGTCAGTCTTTACGGAGCTTATTTTATGTTATTTATTATTTATTCTACTACTGATAGTTGTATAAAGGTAGCAAATCTAGATGGAAATTGTGGCAGAACTTAAATTAACAGTGACACTATCGCGATTTATCGAAAAAGACTCTAAAATAGTTGGTTGTGTAGCGTGCGGTAGATCTCGGCAAAAATTGAGTGAAATAATGGAACAACTTTTCGCTAGTAAGTGACTATATAATATACATACGTGTAGTAAACCGATCATTTATGAAATTCACTTAAATTAACTAAATTATATTTTTTTTTTGCATTTCAGCTTTTATTTACTACTTGTCAAAGATCAGATGTCAAAGAATTTTGATACGTTAATTTGACTTACCTGCTTCAGTAGCGTATCGGATGTTTGTGTTAATAAATACTTATTATAACTTATCTATTTTTATTAGAATTATATATTTTTATAACAATTTTAATAACTACCAACATTTACTCACAACGTAAAATAAAATAACAAATTATTGAGTCTACCCCACGTCTACCCTACATCATAGTTTTACATTTTTTAAATAAAATTAGAACGGCACTGATAAACCGGAATTTAAGTCGGCCATATTTGAGGCCCATCGCGGTGTACCTAAGATTTTTGATATGCTCCTTCCTTAGTCTTCTTATTCAAAGGACTGAAATAATAAATTTGAAATGTTTTTGTGCTAAAAGTTCAACAGAAACTGTTTTATCATCATTTTTTGCAGAAAAATTTATAATTTAAAAAATTAAAAAATTTCCAAATTTATTATTTCAGTGAAATAACTTATCTACTCATCGTGTTAATTTTTCGTCAATAATGACATGTATTGACCATTTCCATTCTAAATATCTTGAGAACGGTTGCTCGTAGCGATTTTTACAAAGAGATATTTTTTACATAGAAAGTCACAGAGATGTATATTTTTTCGCTCGGTAGTTTTATACAGGAACGGACAAAAAGTTATTACGCTTCAAAACAGTCAAAACGCATGTAGGTGGCGCCCTCTACTAGTAGGAGTCATATTGACATCAAAATCAAATTTCTCATGTCAAAAAACTCCCAGACAACAATTTTCATCCAAATATTGATGTTGCTTCAGAAATTATTTAGAAAAAAATCGAAATAAAAATGAAACTTCTACACCCTGTATCTCTGAAACTAAGCATTTTAGGACATACATTTATACGAACTTTTTTACTTATTTTTATTTGCAGAATATGCTTCCGAAGTTTCCGGAATACAGTTCGAACCACCCTGTATACTGTATATGAAATATTCTGACAGAAAACTGTACGTTTAATTATCTTGATTTTTTTCTTTGATTTAGGTTGAGGTTTACAGAGAAGGTCAACGAATTCTGGAACGTCAACGGTTCCAATTTCCAACAAATTGGTTACACGTGGAAAACCTCGAAGGTGAATGGGGCGCATTTAACGAAATCATCAAACGGAAAGACTCCTCCATCCAAACTCAAGTCTCCAGTTTGCAACAGAAGATCGTTTCCGAAGACAAGGCTGTGGAAAGCCGAACACACGATTTCTTAGGAGATTGGGAAAAGAGTAAACCAGTCGAAGGACACTTACGGTATGTCTCTTACACTTTTATAAATTAAGTTAAATCGTTCATTGAACAAATAATAAGATGCGCAACCTTACGGGCCATTTCTTGCTACAAGATATGTCCGAGATGTAACTGGCGTTACCGCATAGATAAATGAAACAAGTTTAGATTGGAAAATGCCCATAAGGACAATGTAAATACTACCGTATGATCGAGAAAAACGGCGTCAACGATGGCTATGAAATGAAGATCGCTGTCATTTTATATGTAAATTTATATGGGAAATGTCATTGATCGTCATTTCCCAGCCAACTGGACGCCGTTTTTTTGTTTTGCCACTTTTTTTAATGCCACTTTTTTACAATTATTACCAGTTGGAGTAAATAAAACTTGGATTAAACTTACAAGATAGCAATAATTACTTTGAAAATGAACGCTATAAACACTTTTCGGAATTTCTTTAATGAGAGCTGTTTAGATTCTGAAAGATTATTATGATTTTTGAAGATTCTGACTTTGACAAGAGAAAATTTTATTTCTGTTTTTGTTTGCCGTTGTTCTTAGCGACCGCTATAGCAGCGCCAGATCGCGTATAACGGCCGCGACCCAAAATAATTTCGCGACCTAAAATTTTTACGCGCTTTCCAATCTAAACTTGTTGCATTTATCTATGGTTATTAGGTGGTTGTCATAAATAAAAACATATATTATTGAAATTATTTAATAAGAATAAAGGTATTTTACCGCAGATCCGAAGAGATTTTACTTAAAGGTGTTTTATAAACTTTCTCAGTGAGAATATTAACTCCCCTGTTTCTTATATTTCAGTTAAAGGGGCGTAAGAACTATAGGAGGTAAATTTTTGTTTTCATGTTTTGACGATATCTGAGAGTTCCTAGAATTATCAAGATTATTGAATAATTATAGTTGTTTAATAAGTGAAATTAATAGAAGACTTAGAAATAGGATGATGCTTTTCAAGTTATAGTTGATAGATCACCCCATTTTTTTTAATTTGTTTTTATTTCAGTACAGTTAAACACAAATTGAATTGATGTGTGCAAAAACAGCTATATATTTTCAAACATCTTATTTAAATAGTACTTTTATATACTGTTAAACTGTATCAACTACAAAGTATTTAGCAAAAAATTATAAGGTAATAAATTTTGAATAAATTAAATTAAAATTAAATTTATAATTTATGAAAATTTATAATATATAAAGATTAGAATACAATCCTCTGAAGGAAAAAGAAATACTCAAAAACTCATTAAATATACTTTATTAAAAATAACAACATACAAAAACATCCCATGCAAACTGTAATAATCAGAACATTATCCACATTATACCTTTATTAAATTTGTGTCCACACTCCTGTCAGGAAAGCCAGAAATGTTTGTTTAAATATTAACTTATTTTAAATTGCCAGAAACACATCAGAATATATCACAACCACAACTATAGGTTAATCAGTACTAAATTTTATACCTAGTAAGTGATGCGTTAACTAACAAGTATAGGATAAAAAACAATTATTAATATAGAGTGTACTATACAATGTCCTGCTTATTTATGAAATGACTTTCCCTTCAAATGTGAGGAATACCACTAAAATAGAACATAATTTTTGGTTTGGTTTGGTGTTTGATATTCTAACTACATCTATTACAAACCTTAAGTGCTTTTAGTGAGTAACTGTATTTTTTATTATTCTTTGTGTATCCTGTAAAGTAAAAAAAATATATATTTCAAGAAATATAAAAACAATGCAATAGATATCAAACAGATTCATAAAAACTACTTACAATTATTGTACATAATTATATATTTCAAGTGTTATTTGATGTTTGGTCTCATTACCAACATTACCTTATTTAGGTCTTCTCTACTAACTCAACTTTTAAACCTGTTTTAAACCTTCTTTATATTTTAAAACTGATTTATAACAATCTGTAATGTCCGCGCTGTTTCCTGAAATATAAATTTTAATCTATTTATTATCATATAGTACATATTACAAACCTGAAAATTACTGATACGAGGAAACTTCTCAAAATAATTAGAGACCTTTTTACAAACATCTGGACTAATTTATTTTCACGAATTTGTGAACGAGTCAATGTTTTCTAATACGTTTTTAAGAGTTTTACACATTTTGAATATCTTCCAGCCTATTCGTCAATTCTTGATCGGTGAAAAAATTATTTATAACTATATAATTAGTTCTGCAGAGAATCAGAACAAAATCAAGTAGAATTTGTGAATAAAAACTCAAAAAATAATGAAAATATTTAGAAAAAGGAACCGTAAACATCAATGTCAGCCAAGTGTCACAGTTCAATTGGATTTACCACAGATTGTCAAATTGAACGATTTGAAGTACAGTCGATTTCAGTTTAGAGATTTTCGTTTTTTATGCCTCCCATACTGAAGTCCGCCATATTGGGAAGTTTTAAATGAATACAAGTATATAAAGGCATGTATGAAATACCTATGGAACATTGGATACCGACGTTATGCCACGATGGTTTGTGGCTGTTCACAGTTCACACAGCTTAAGTTTTTTTAATGCCACTTTTTCACAATTATCAGGGGTTTGAGTAAATAAAATTTAAATTAAACTCACGAGATATCAATAATTACTTTGAAAATGGACGCTTTAAATACTTTTCGGTATTTTTTCAATGCGGGCGGTTTAAATTTTGAAAGATTCTCTAATTTTGAAGACTGGTCGCGCTGATGGTCGTTTTCAGATAAAAAATTCAATACCGTTGTTCTGTTTTCATTCGACAGAGTGAGTGGTTGCTGGAGACAGTATTGCCAGAACTACGGATTAATCCAAATCCAATCAATTCTATCGTTAAACAATTTAAAAGAATATTATATGATTAAACAAAGAACGGCGTCAGAGTCGGCTTGGAAATGAAGATCGCTGTTTTTTCATATGTAAAATATTATGCCAAATATGAATAATCGTCATTTCCGAGTTAACTAAACGACTTTTTTCGATCAAACGAAATATTCAGTACCTATAAAAGAATTTTTATTTTTGTTGTTTATTCTATGTGTGACACGAACAAATTTTCGATACATAACGCGGATTTTTCATACAAGATATTTTCGTCAAAAGTATTACAGATATTACACATTTTAATATGGCAACACTGTCGCTTTCAGTTCCACACCGTCTTCGATAAGCCTTCGCTGGCCGAATTAGAGAAAATGAGTGTTTTATGCGTTGGCCGCAGAACGGGTGGTGGCTCCACCGTACAGTACTTGAGACGTGAAGGGAAATCAAATCAACCTTGTCACGAATTCGCCTAATTTGGTTGCGTATCTTCCCAATTCTTTCGATCAACTGTTATATATTTTATTAAAGATTATGTGTGTTTTTTATTTTAGTCCCGACGAAGCATTGTCCCAGTTACAACTGTTTGAAAGCAAATTTGCTCGGCTCAAAGAAGAACGTGACAACGTCGCTAAAGCCAAAGAGGCTTTGGAACTACAAGAGCCTGGTGGTACCAGTACTAGCGAGGATCGAATGCAAGTGGTGTATGAGGAGTTACAAGATTTAAGAGGTGTATGGTCGGAGCTGTCGAAAATTTGGCAGCAAATTGATGAAACACGTGAAAAACCATGGTAAGTTCGTATTTTTATTTCTATTATTAACGTTGTAGTTTATAATGGTTGTTTAGCAGTTTTTCTTAATTTTCAAGTAGCTTTTACTACAGGCTCACAGTGGGGTATTTGACACAGATAGTTGATCGAAATTTTTTTATGTAGACCTTATATAAATTATTGCTATTTTCAGTTAAAGAGGAAATAATATGAACAAAATAAAGTATAATTCGTGGATTCTAAAAAAAGAAAGAAAAATCACTGTTCCAGTGTTTCCACGGTCAATGCCACTAATGCCAGTATAGTAATATCGCAACTAATACTACTAATGCTATAGTCTATAAAATGAATAACTTTGAATTTTGACCGTTATTTCTTACCAACGCGGCAAATATAAAATCCCTCTATCAAAAAAGTTACTGATATTCTTTAAATTGAGTGCCTGAACGAATCAGATTGGTAACTCTTTTTACTTTCGTGAAATAGAAAAGGAAAATAATAAAACAAGTAACAGTTCTTCCTCTTCTTCCAAAAATCAACACGAAATGTCAAAATTGTCAAAAGTAAAATGTCATCAGCTTTTGACATTTCTAAATATCAGACCAATGCCGTCTCTAATAGAACAGCCTCGGAGCGAGATGGAGTTATATATACTACTGAGGCTAGTTATATATACTACGGATTAATAAATATGTTGTAGAATAGATGGAAAACATAACTATTCCTCGTATTTTTGGTTTGTATTTTAAAATCAAAGTTTGGTTTTCAAATACAAACCAAAAATACGAGAAATAATTATGTTTTCCATGTATTCTACAACATATTTATTAATCCGTAGTATCTAACTAGCGTGACGTCATAAATCTCGCTCAAAGGCTGTTCTATTAGAGACGGCATTGCGTCAGCATGGCCGCAAGTTGCGAACCTAATAAAATAAACACTAAAAAAGCCCGCGGGAACTGTCAAATTCAAAGTTATTCATTTCACAGACTATACGACTGATCCGCGAGCAATGCCCATACCACTAAAGTCGCTACTAATGCCAAATTGTGCTATACTGCTAATGGCACTAATGCGATCGCTTTGTACACAACAATGCCATCGCGGTTTACACCTCACTGATTGGCAAATTAGAGGAAACCAAGAATGTTTTTCTCATTTTGTCAGCAAAGTCGCAAAAAGTCGCAGTATTTTATTTTATTGTATGAAAGCCCAATGTTTACTAAGTAAAACGTATATAAACAATATGCTGAATTCTTCGAAATCCGCAACTAAATCTCTAAGTATAATAAAATCAAATTTTCTAAACGCCTAACTTTTAGTTGCAAAAAAATCGTTAGTATAGAGAATATCAAAATAAATAATACGTTTTTGTAGAATACATACCTGCAGCTTGCTGAGCCATTTTCAATCAAAACAATAATATAAACGTAAAAAGAGCACAAAAACAATTTATAATTTTAAACATAAAATTTAGCCATTTACCTCTTATCTGTGAGAAATAACAACTTTGACATTTCGTTGAAACAAATGAATGCAACTAAACACACCCATAGCAACGCCATTCATGGCAGACATGATTTAACTTATCATTTATCTTTTTTGGGAAATCTTAAACACATTTGCTTTTTCGAATTTCGATCACCTTTTTCATGCTAATACCCCACCGTGAGGCTGTCCGCCACTATTATTTAGTCAGTGTGCATTTTATAGTCTGGAATATTAAAAAAAAACCTTGAAGAAATAGTTAAAAATGGTATCATCATCATGTAGCCATCGTTGTCCACTGCTGACATATTTCTCCATCTCTCTCTCGGCCGTCATCATCCAATTTCCAGCAATCCTCTTTACATCATCGGTCCAGCGTGTCGGTGGTCTGCCTCTGCTACGTTTATCTGCTCGAGGTCGCCATTCTAACAATCTTCTAGTCCACCTGTCTTTAGATGTTCTCGCCACATGACCTGCCCATCTCCATTTCATTGGAGTTACGTGTTCCACTATGTCTTTAATTTTGGTTTTTTGTCTGATAGTGTTATTAGGAATTTTGTCTCTTTTAGTTATTCCAAGCATGGCCCTCTCCATGGCTCTCTGGGCTACTCTTAAATTTTCTGTTGACTTTTTCGTTAATGTTAGAGTTTCCGCTCCATGTGTAATTATCAGCAAGACGCATTGTTCATAAACTTTCCTCTTCAAGCATATGGGTATATCACTTTTAAAGGTCTCCCGCAGTTTGCCAAAAGCAGCCCAACCCAAACCTATTCTGCGCTGTATCTCGTGTGTTTGGTTGTTCTTTTCGATTTTTTTGTATTTCGTGCCCGAGATATTTGTATATATGTGTTTCTTTTATGTCGGCGTCACCTATTCTGCTGTGTCAGCACTAGTGCTGACACAAAATGGTATAATACAATTAAGTTGTACATCTGATTCACGTAAAATATACAGGGTGTTTTATTTAAATTAAACAAGTTTTCGCCGTTTAAAGCTAGTAATTATTTAAAATAAATATTATTTATTATTCAATTTGACACTCTGTATAAGGTAGTATTATTTTTATTATTGCAACACAGAATTTAGTAAGTAGAAAAACTTCAGTACACTATTTGGTTTTAAAAACTTAAATATATACCGGGTGCGTCTCAAAAGTGGCTCACCTCCTATAACTTTTTTATTTTTTCAGATAAAACAACGAGATTTGGTATGCTAATATATGACATAAATTAGGATTGATTGCCATATTCAATTGTTTTCGGTCACTTCCGGTTTCACTGGAAATGACTACAACTTTTTATTTTTAAATGACACACTGAATAGAATGACATATTATATGTCAACTTTTATTAAATTATGAAAGGAACAAACTTCTACGCCAATTGAATGACGAATTATCGCATCATGAATAACGAATTATCGCGTTCTAAGTTACAACAATACGCTGATGATTCACAGTTGTATCTATCTTTCGCCAACGATAATTATCTCATATCTTTGCTACAGATCATAATCTGAAATTAAATACTTCGAAATCTTGTGTGCTTTTTTTGAATCTGGCAAGACTCAAGGGACGGGCATTACAAAAAATTTCAAAATTGTGATCAATAATGTGTTGCTACCTGTAGTTACTGAGGCCAAAAATCTGGGAATATACGTCGATTCAAAACTTAATTTCAATTCACATATTAAAAATAAACTTACTAATACATATTGTCTGTTAAAAAAACTAAATATTTATAAAAAATGTCTACCACCTTCTGTTAAATATTACTTATGCAATACACTTATTTTATCATTGTTCGATTATGGTGATATAGTTTATGATACCTCATTATCTGCAGGGCTAGTAAAATCTATGCAAAAAAATCAAAATTCATGTATGCAATTCTCGTTTAATATACCCTATAGACATCATATTACACCATACCTAAATAATAATTCTATACTATCCTTTGAGTAAGAAGACTAAGGAAGGAGCATAATGCTATCCATGTATTCATGCATGGTGGGCGGAAAAGGCACCATAAAAGCTCTCTAGGGTGGGGATCCTTGACAGTTCTGTTTGACGATTCATTTGACACATTTGAATTTGATTTGAAATTTTGTGGATTTGTCAGTCTTTACGGAGCTTATTTTATGTTATTTATCATTTATTCTACTACTGATAGTTGTATAAAGGTAGTAAATCTAGCTGGAAATTGTGGCAGAACTTAAATTAACAGTGACACTATCGCGATTTATCGAAAAGACTAAATAGTTGGTTGTGTAGCGTGCGGTAGCTCTCGGCAAAAATTGAGTGAAATAATGGAACAACTTTTCGCTAGTAAGTGACTATATAATATACATACGTGTAGTAAACCGATCATTTATGAAATTCACTTAAATTAACTAAATTATATATTTTTCTTGCATTTTTAGCTTTTATTTATTGCTTGTCAAAGATTAGATGTCAAAGAATTTAGATACGTTAATTTGACTTACATGCTTCAGTAGCGTATCGGATGTTTGTGTTAATAAATACTTATTATAACTTATCTATTTTTATTAGAATTATATATTTTATAACAATTTTAATAACTACCAACATTTATTCACAACGTAAAATAAAACAACAAATTATTGAGTCTACCCCACGTCTACCCTACATCATAGTTTTACATTTTTTAAATAAAATTAGAACGACACTGATAAACCGGAATTTAAGTCGGCCATATTTGAGGTCCATCGCGGTATACCTAAGATTTTTGATATGCTCCTTCCTTAGTCTTCTTATTCAAAGATACTATCAATGTGCAATCGACGCAAATGTCATATGTTATCATTTATTTACAAAGTTTTAAAAACCGGAAAACCACCCTATTTAAATTCACTTTTCAATTCTCATGAACATTCTTATTTTACCAGAAATGTAAACAATTTCAAAGTCCCCCAGCACAGAACTGCGGCATTTCAGAAATCTTTCAGCTTTGTAGCGATTCAGTTGTGGCATCAGCTTCCTAAATGCGTTCGGGAGCTTTCATATGAGAAATTTGTAAATAGTGTCAAGTCTATATATTTAGAAAAACAAAAAAAAATCTCTAGAAATTTAACTAGTGACTAACCTACCTGCCTGCTTTCGTCGCCTCTTAATTTTTAATTTTATACTAGTGATGGTCTTGTTTTTGATTCGATTTAGCTTTCCCTGGTGCCCTAGCCTTCCCCCTGGTCATACCCGTTGATTGCATCCCTTTCTTCTTTTTTTTTCTTGTGTTTGATTGCATTTTTTGTATTTTGTTTTATATAATTACTTAATTTGTGTATTTATATATTTTTGAATGTCAACGGGGCTGTGCGACATAAAAACATTTAACGTTTTTGTGTATCGGTTTTTTTTATAATCGCGACACAGTCCCTTTTACCTAATTTTTTACTTTGTTTGGTTTGTATATTGGTATTTGGAGAGAAGGGTAAATAAACTATTTGAATTTGAATTTGATAATTGAAACCACTAATTAATTCCACTAATTGCGAGGTTCTGAATGAAGCTTTAAGTTTGTTAATTTATTTGTAGGTTATCTGTTCAACCACGAAAACTTCGCCAGCAACTCGATACCATGTCGACGCAACTTAAAGAACTACCCGCGCGTTTACGGCAATACGCGTCATATGAATACGTCAAGAAAATGCTCCAGAACTGCACCAAAGTCAACATGCTGATCGTTGAACTGAAATCCGATGCCTTAAAGGAACGTCATTGGAAACAGCTGATGAAACAGCTCCGCGTCAACTGGGTGCTCAGCGATCTGACTTTGGGTCAAGTGTGGGACGTGAACTTGCAAAAAAACGAATCTATTGTAAAAGATATCATTCTGATTGCCCAAGGTGAAATGGCTTTGGAAGAGTTCTTGAAGCAAGTGAGGGAATCTTGGCAGACCTACGAACTGGATTTGATTAATTATCAGAACAAGTGCAAGCTTATAAGAGGATGGGACGATCTTTTCAATAAGGTAAATTTTCTTGTAATAATATATCGAATTTTTATGTATAGATTATAGTAGGATTATAGTATGAGAGCTAGCAACGTCTGGATAAAAAAGCTGGCTCTTTGATATATCTTTTACTATGCCCTCTGGAACAGCGGGCAGACCGTCTCGCTGCCGATAGGCGTTGCGTTCACTACTGCGCATTGAAAAAAGTTCCAATATTTTTATTGTCCTTTAAATACCTCTCTACAATTTCCTGTCTCACAATGTACCGTTTGTGTCAGGGAAAGGATCATAGTTTCATAGTTGTCGATTTTCGAAAGAAATCAGTATATTATTTCGTATATTTTTCATTTTATTGATTTTTTGGAAAGCACTGTTTATTAAAATGTTGTATCCTATGTTATAGGGCTTGTTTCTCTCTACAATTTCCTGTTTCACAATGTACCGTTTGTGTCCGGGAAGGGTTCATAGTTTCATAGTTGTCGATTTTCAAAAGAAATCAGTACATGTATATTATTTTGTACATTTTTCATTTTATTGGTTTTATGGAAAGAACTGTTCATTAAAATGTTGGATCCTATATTATAGGGCTTGTTTCTCTCTACAATTTCCTGTCTCACAATGTACCGTTTGTGTCGGTGGAAGGGATCATAGTTTCATAGTTCTCGATTTTCGAAAGAAATCAGTACATGTATACTATTTCGTATATTTTTTAATTTATTGATTTTATGCAAAGCGCTGTTCATTAAAATGTTGTATCCTATGTTATAGGGCTTGTTTCTCTCTACAATTTCCTGTCTCACAATAAGTATTGAGTATAAATACAGGCGCGAAAACGTTCAGCCTATAAAGCGAGAAGTCCAGAGTTCAATACGGGCTCGGGGTAAACTTTTTTTTATTTTATTTTCGTTTATATTCTAATAGTAAAGTATTAAATAATTTTGGTGATTAGAAACAAACTATTATTTAATATTCTAGTTTAATTTGTATCGAATATATAATATATTCTGGTAATTATTTATAAGGTTACCATAGAATAAAATAATAAGATCTAGCAGTTGTTTCAAATTTGACAGTCCGAAGCAGGTGAAGGTCGTGTTTCCTGGCCTATCTTTGTCTTATTAAAAAAAATATGACATTTTCTATGTAATTTTACATTTAAAATTACGGAGATCTTCATTTCCAAGCCAACTTTGGCGCCGTTTTTTTTAGATTGTATGTCATATTTTTTTACATATCTTTTATAGGTAAAAGAACATATAAATTCCGTGGCTGCCATGAAACTTTCCCCCTACTATAAAGTGTTTGAGGAAGAAGCTTTAACTTGGGAAGAGAAACTGAACAGAATTAATGCCCTATTTGACGTCTGGATCGATGTCCAGAGGAGATGGGTTTATTTAGAGGGTGCGTTTTTTTTCTATTCTAAAATGATATGAAATATGTTGAAATTTAAATTTTTTAGGTATTTTCTCTGGAAGTGCCGACATTAAAACTTTATTGCCCGTCGAAACATCTCGTTTCCATAGCATAAGTTCTGAATTTTTGGGATTAATGAAGAAAGTTAGCAAATTTCCAATGGTCATGGATGTGCTGAATATACCTGGGGTACAAAGGGCTCTGGAACGTCTCGCCGATCTCTTAGGTATGTAAAAACTACTTTAATTTATATTCTAAAATATGATTTCATCAGCGATACAATTGTGGCAGTATGTCTCAGGGTGCAGCCACACTATCCTAAAAACGGCGTATCGGCCTAACGGCGTAACGACCTTGAACCGATTTCCAGTAATTCTATTGGCTAAAATTTTTGACAGATGAATTTGACAGATAAAATTTCTGACAGATGAATATTTCAGCCAATAGAATTACTGGAAATCCATTCAAGGTCATTACGCCCGTTACGCCGATACGCCGTTTTTAGGATAATGTGGCTGCACCCTCAAACATTTGACGAATGTATAGTCTGTTCGGCGAAAAAAGATATTGGACCTCATTTGTCAAAATAATATATTCTCTAATAAATGTCTATATAGTAAACGCCACGAATGTTTGGGTGTGATATATCGGTCGCTACCATGTGAACTAATATGTTCAAGGTCACATAAAACTTAATTCCAGTGCCGTGGTGTTTCAAGTCATATAATAATCAATATATAATCTGTTGTAATTTGTTGTTTTAACTGTCAAAGTCTTGTCAAAACATATATTTGGTTATAAATATAAACTGGAATGCCCCATTGCTCACACTGCAAGCACACCAATGGACTGACGCACAAAAACGAATCAATCAAAGAAACGCGATATAGTATCGTCTTTGTCAATCACGCTAACATTTTAGAATAAGTAGGAGGAGCGCAGGTAGATGATTAGACTGGGCCTTTAAAAACCTACGTCTGCGGTAAAAATTTACGTTTTTAATGGAAAAATGATAGCGGGCGTGTCGATTCTAACTTCATCAAGCGATGAATCACTCCCAAACATTCGTGGCGTTTACTATACCTATGTGGCGGATTCATCTCTCCAAAAAAATCCTTTATGGGTATTTCGCCACCGTACTGCAATAAAATCTACAAAATAAAATAGTTATTTTTTGTAAACACTTCTGGCGTTAAACTTAAAAAAAACTTTTAACTTTACTAAAAATATGTAAATATGCATGACTGTAATAAAAAAGTTCGTCAACGCCTTGTACAGGGTGAGTCAACGATAGAGTAAAGTCCATTATCTCATTTGTTTCGAGGTTTACAAAAAAATGTTAAATACAAAAGTTATAGGGAAGGTTAAGATACACATTTTAAAATTATTATAGAGTATACAGGGTCCTTCAAAAATGTGTGGCGGATATAACATATGTTTTTTTAAATGCAACACCCTATTTTTTATTTTATTTTTAGATTCTGCGTAAAATTCTATAACTTTTTTATATATAATGTTATATACCTAAAATTAATAGTTTTTGTAATATTTAAATTTGTTTATACAAATGGTAAATTGCAATCTGGTAAAAAATTGTCAGTTGTACCATTGTTTCTGAAGTTGGAATACCAAAATTTGGTATGAGAGTTCTATGGAGATTAAAAAGAAGATATATGTTAAGATATTTTAGTTAAATGCTACAGGGTGTTCAAAATATATATATTTATGAATTTCAACTACTTAAAATTAAAAAATCTCAAATTTTTTAAATGGTACACCCTATAAATTTTATTTTTTTCTGATAGATTTTGAAAATCTCTTCAACTTTTATTAAGTATGTCATATACCTATTTTTAATAGTTTGCGATTTATTCCATTTTTTCTATTTTTACCCTAATTTTTAATACAATTACGCTATAACATCATAGTTACCGTAACAAAACAAACATATTTATTACTTATTTTTAATAAGTAGTTTAATAATCAGTTACAAATGTTATTATTAGTCAAAATTAATTAACTTTACTCAAATAAACTAAAATCGTCGTGAATTTCTTGGTGTATTTCTATCTTATGAAAGATGACATTTGGATTTTCCGTCGGGCCGAATAGCCACAGATTATGGTAATTCTAACTAGATTACCTAATTGTTGACGACTACTGATATTGAAATTTTCTCCGACATACAGTAAAGTTTTTGTTCTCGTAGTAATTCTGGTTTATAATTTATTTCGTCAAGCCAATATTACTACTGCCACAAAACCGTCCCATTACACACTGAAAATATTATAATATAATATAATATGAAAATGTTCTCTAGATAATCTACATCTATTCTTGTAGTACTTAGCAAAGTACTATATAATATATAGTACTGAACCAAAAAATATGTTTATTTTGGCTTGTTCGTGTATATCAGTCACATTGACTAATCCATTTTCAGGAAAATCTGAAACTATTACCTCTACCTCTAACATTTATACTTATTACAACAAGTTAAACTAAAATTCACCTTTTGTTCTTAACTTCCTTAACAGACATGAAATTTTGATAATAATTATTATTTTTTGTCATGGTAACTATGATGTTATAGCGTAATTGTATTAAAGATATGGGTAAAAATAGAAAAAATTGGAATAAATCGCAAATTATTAAAAATAGGTATATGACATAATTAATAAAAGTTGAAGAGCTTTGCAAAATCTATCAGAAAAAATCAAAATACATAGGGTGTACCATTTAAAAATTTTTATATTTTTTAATTTTAAGTAGTTGAAATTTATAAATATATTCTGAACACCCTGTAGCATTTAACTAAAATATCTTAACATATCTTCTTTTTAATCTCTATAGAACTCTCATACCAAATTTTGGTATTCCAACTTCAGAAACAATGGTACCACTGACAATTTTTTACCACACTGCAATTTAACATTTGTATAAACAAATTTAAATATTACAAAAACTATTAATTTTAGGTATATAACATTATATATAAAAAAGTTATAGAATTTTACGCAGAATCTAAAAATGAAATAAAAAATAGGTTGTTGGCCTTTAAAAAAACATATGTTATATCCGCCACACTTTTTTGAAGCACCCTGTATACTCTATAATAATTTTAAAATGTGTATCTTAATCTTCCCTATATCTTTTGTATTTAACATTTTTTTGTAAACCTCGAAACAAATGAGAAAATGGACTTTACTCTATCGTTGACTCATCCTGTACATTGAATTAATTATTGTTAGGCAAATTTGTATTACTGTAAACATAACTTCTGACAAGCAGCGTCCGTTTAGGTTTAACGCAGAAGTGTTTACAATAAAATAACTATTTTATTTTGTAGATTTGCTTGCAGTGCAGTGGCGAAATACCCATAAAGGATTTTTTGGGAGAAATATATTCTCTCTCTGAACAGACTAGTTTTCTTTATTAGCAACATCACATGAAAGTGTAAAGTCAGTTCAATGAAATAATGCCTGACATTGATAGGCGAATGTCGTCTGTCGAAATCTTCCGTCTCGTTGAACAGTCTTTACTTTATTTCATATTAAATACAAGGCAGATCACGATTGAGGTTGGAAACTTTGATGTTATGCCGGTACTACACCAAACTGGGCAAACCTGGCGGCTTGTGACGCCGGCCAAAGTCGGCGAGTTAGGTTGCTGAACTTATTAAAAAAATATATTTCTTTATAAAGGCAAGCGTTGTGACGGTTTCTTTCGAGAAATGGATAGGGACGAAAAGATCCAAAACAGTATACAGGGTGGCACACCTCATTCGTCTCGGTTGATTATACGAAAACGGGAAGATGTAGAAACAAAATATTTTAGGGGTATATGTGGGAAGACAATGTGCATAATTTAAAATTATTTTCAAATGTACAGGGTGTGTCAGAACTAAGATCCACACCAAAGTCATATTTTTTCTTATGGAACACCCAGTATTTTATTTTATTTTTGTTTTCTTGGACATAAAATAAGACATTTATTATAAGAGTTTAATATGTTTAAAAGCTTTGGTTTTTGAGATATTTAAAAATATTTAAATATGCATGCTATAATAAAAAAGTTCGTCAACGCCTTGTACATTACGTTTCAGAATTAATTCTTGTGGTGACTTTGAAGCCAGAGAAATAAACTTTACTAAAAAATGTTATTGCTTCCTTAAATGTATACAGGGGTATCAAAAATTGCTGGTCTATTTTAAATATTTATTTTACATAAAAACTTCGTTATTTCAAATGCAACACTATATATTTTTTAAATAAGTCGAAGAAGATTTAAATGCTCTTTCAAACTATATTAGGATTTCCTATACCTATATGGCTCAGATTTTGAATAAAAAGCGATTTTTTAATAAAACTAATCAAGATTGCTGGCACACACTTGTAGCTATTTTCATAATCAACATTAGTTTATGGACTTTATTTAAATTTATAACAGGTTATTTTTATTTAATTTACCTATAATAAGTAAGTACATATTTATTATTTTATCAAGAAAAATAAAGCCGTATCTGCTGGCGGAACTAATGGATGTTACTAATGATATTAATTTGTGAGGACAATTGCTTGTTGGCCTGAAGGGTTTATGCTCAAATATATCCAAATAGGAATTTTCTGGACAAGCATTCCTTTGAAAAACTACTTTTCCTATTGCGCAGAGCTGATAGTGAAAATGAATTTGCCTTAATTGGTTCTTTTATAGAAAATCCAATATATCTACAAGTCATCGTAATATAAATCAAAGAACTACTTCTTTATTTTTCTTGATAAAATAATAAATACTGACTTATTAAACTATTGTAGGTAAATTAAATAAAAAGTAAACTGTTATAAATTTAAATAAAGTCCATAAACTGATGTCGATTTTGAAAATTGCTACTATTGCTACTACTAGCAAACTGCCATGGCGACACCAGCCATCTTGATTGCTATTTTATTAAAAAATCGCTTTTTATTCAAAATCTGAGCCATATAGGTATAGGAAACCCTAATATATTTTGAAAGAGCATTTAAATCTGCTTCAACTTATCTAAAATATATAAAGATATCTATAATCTATATAAAGAAAACCTAAACTCTGGACGTATGTTTCGCTAATCATGTTGATGCGCATCAGCAGATGATTAAAACTAAATTATTATTCGCAAATTGTAAAAAAGCATCTATATAGGCTCTCGATTGGCACTGTTACCAAGCGGAACAAATTATAACTTCTG